>NW_010291709.1:0-13149 GCF_000700745.2 Antrostomus carolinensis | reverse complement strand
TCCAATCCAAACCATTCTATGATTCTATTTAGCTTGCCAGTGCCCAGAACTTAGAATCTATTCATTCTATACATAAGCAACATCAGTGAGGTTCCTGTGGGTTTGCATTCATAACATGGGAGAAAAGGCTTCTCTGAATTACTATTATATGCAAGAACAATTGATTAGTCCATACTTCAGTAAGAAATATTATGCAACAGCTGACCTTCATATCTTTTAAGTTTCATAGGGAAAGTATTGACAGTTGACTACTGCAGCAGAGAAACACATGTCCTGTTGATGAATACGTTGTATGCAATCCTCTGACTTGGAAGGATACAGCAGCCAAACATGGAAACTACCCAACAGGTTCTCATGCAGATCTTAACAAACTTGCAAAGCAAGTGGAGTCAGAAATTTGTGTTATCTGGAAATTGATTATTTCTCAAGAAAATACCATCTGAACTTGCAACAGGAAGTTCTCAAAGTAGCTTCAAAAAACTTCATAAGAAAGATGTGCCCATGTCCCAAAAGGATTCCAGATTTTTTAGCAACCTCCACTTAGAAGAATCTGATCAGAACTGCAATATAAGTCCAAGTGATTTTTCCAGGCATAGTAAGGATTGCTCTTTAAGCTATTTTGAAACAGCATGCTCTGGGAAGTCCAGTACCATTAAAAAGGGATTACATTAATAATACTTTGAGAAGCCAGCACCAGTTTGACTGCAGCAACACAAAGTAGTTACTTTTAAAATAGATGACTAATAATTCCACAATTCTAAGATATCCCAGGGAAACGAATTTTGAAATCAATTTGTGCAACTACAAGCTATTCCTCAAAAAAGGACAATAAAGACGTGGGAAACACCAGCCATCAATGGAGGCTCCTAACAAGACCAACACCTAAAAATAACCACCTGAACTTTAAAACAAAACACATTTCTTATTGCAAGGAATTTCGCTGCATACCAGCTCATGATTGTCTTGTTTTAGGTAACACAGCGATATCCTTACTTTTATACTCCATACACAGGATTTCTTAGAAAAAAAATAAAAAAATTAGTTAGTGAATAAGCAGATGGCATGAACTGTAAGTACTGCAACAATTAACTCAGTGCTGCTCAATGCTGTGAGAAATGTTCCAATTAAATCTTCCATATAACCAGAGGAACTGATTTGGCTGGTGTAGATGTATTTCAGAAAATAGCCATATACTTGTAAAATTGTCACTATTTATTGTTTGCAAGCTTTTAACCTTCAATCAAGTAAATTACTCAAATGTAAAATGCAGAAAGCTTTTAGTCTCGAAAGACCAGTTAGGTAATGGTTCTTATTCAAAGGTGTAATAAATTAAGCCAGACTCATCTTAACATTATTGCTAAAAGAAAGTATATCAAATGTGCTCATGTCCAATGCAAAATAGTAAAAGATGGAAAAAACCCCAAAACTATTTACAGTATCAGGTACGTGCTGTAAGATCTGCTACGGTTTCCTGACAGTTAATGCTCAAAAGAAGAGCTAAGCCTCCAAATAGCATACCTGAAACTTCATGTAGATATGTCAGTCACCTTCAATCACGTAGAGATGACCAAACCAAAGAATTCCCAAGTCTAACAATTATTTCCTAAATTGCACTATTAAAAAAAAACCAACCCCTTTTCTTTAAGGTCTAGATTTCCAATAAGTGTAATGAAGATTTAAAACTCAATACCTGCAATAAATGTAAATATAAACCCTGACTGAATGAGAAGTACTTTTATTTCAACCCAGTTACCAGCTATTGATTAAATAAAACAAGATGTGAAATAAGAACCTGCCATTTTCAAACTTCTATTCTGAGAATCTAAGAAAAATGTGAACATTTTGTTGAAGCTTAGCCAGATATGCAACTTGACTTTTTACAGTTATCTTTCCTTATGTTTTAATAGAAATCAAAATGCGATAGCATGTCTAACAACTTACTCAGAACAAACACAATATCTACTCACATACTTTTAACTTATTTAAATGAGTAATCTGTATAGCTTGGATTTTACATTTTCTATGATGATATAGAAGTTGAACTTCAGTCAATTCCCATGTAAGTATTTGCATTTACAGATCAGCTGATGACCCAGATATCTAATTTTTACATGGAAGTGAGATATGACAGAAAATAACATTCTCTTTGTTAAATTGGAAATAAAATTCCTGAGTTTTCTTTTTAAAGAAGAAAAAGGCTTGAAAAATACTAAATTTAGATACAACTAAGAACAGGACATTACACCCTGAAGTTTAGCTTCAGCTCTTCTATATCACAATATTGCCTTCTTCTTCTACCTGGATTTAAGTACTTTGAGCTTATCTGTAGCTGAAATTGACACCTCTGCCTTATGTACTGTGCAGAAATAATCTTTTATTTGTTCTTGGAGCCACAGAAAGTCTCTAAATGAAAGAAGGGAGAAGAGAGATTAGACATAAAAACAAAACCTGAAATAATATTCTTCTCTGGGTACCTCCTTTCCAATTGCAACAAAATAAATTTACACAAGGAATAATCTTAGCTGCACTAACCAAGAAACAGGAATTAGATTTAATGAGGATATAGAAGTCTTTCTTCAGTAGAAACGGAACAGATGTGACTCGATCATAACTGGTAAATTTAAGGTTAGTAACATTCTTCTGTCATTGAAATTATGGTGATGACAGAAATACATATTTTTAGTAATACATAGCACAAAAGTGTTGAGAGAGTTATGTTCCTAAACAAAGTATAACTTAAATAAAAGTTAAGGCACTGATGACTTTTTAAAACTTTTATTATATTGCATAAGCTATAACATTTTACAAATCTTAGTTACATTTTCAGCAACAGACACACTGATACTGTAGTAAATTGAGATGAAAAGACATCTCTGACAAAATATAAAAAGGTAGAAATAGGTAAAACCAGGATGCCAAATATCAAGAATGTTTCACATGAACAATATCCCTACTAGAGTGTTTCTGAAAATGATTGCCAAGGTAATGAAGTGTTTGTTGAATATAAGGCTCCAAGGCAGTGAGCACAGTCAGTGCCATCAGTTCACCTACCTTTCAGCATCTAGAGCCAGACTTTTTATGAACACCATGCTCTAATGAGCACTAAAAAGTGCCTTTCTACACAATAAGATGTAAAAATATTAATGTTCTAACACGGACTGAAGTGCAACAAGTGCTTCAAAGGAACTGAATCAGTTTACTGGGGAATAAAGTACCAGAATATAGGAATGTTCAGTAAGTATTAAACTGACAAAAAAAAATTAATTTGCTAAAATAATTTTCCAGCTGAGAGTTCTAATACTAAAAATAATAACACAGTTTTCTCCTGCCAGTCTTAAAAAAAAACCTGAAGCCTTTTTTTGGTATTCAGAACACACTGAATACTGCTTTTAAAAGAAAATGAAGCTCAGATTAAAGTCATTTAAACCACCTTTCATATAAATTCTTTAACACAAATGTAACTGCCTACCGTAAGAAGTATGGCACAAATTATTGCAAACTACTATAAAAAGATGCTAATTTTTAACTCTGTAGGCATAGTACTGTGTTTTGCATAATTCCACCAAATTAAAAAAAAAAAAAAAAAAAAAAGCAGAGGTTTGTGTTATATAAACAAAGCAGATTAGGCTCCAAATCGAGATAAAAATTGGTTCTAGAAAATAAGAATTAAGTAACTATCCCCACACACTTTCTAATTCTACTGGCAAGGAAGATTAGCAGCTGAAAAAAAATGATTTTTATCATTATAATAGTTTTTAATATATAAACATATATTAACTTTATTTTTGAAGTTAAAATCCTAGTCAGTTTCGTACCTGTAAATCCAGTGACTTCAAGATGCTTTCTCTTGACTTATGAAGCTGAATCAGATCCCATATGTGCATTTTTAAAAGATACTACTGTTCAGATTGCTAAAGATAGATTTTTTAAAATTTCTTTTCAAACATAAAATACAAAGAAACAGAGTTTACAACAATTACCATCATCATCAACATGCAGGAGTCAGTATTGCAACATAAAAAACCACTAAATCTGCATTTTAAAATATTATAAAAGCTACATAATTCCAAGTATGAATTGAGGGGTTTTTTGGCTAACAGAAAAAACCCATAATGTGCTTTTCAGATAATCAGGTGTCCCACTGATAAAACAAGTCTGATGAAAGAGAAAGGCACTTCAGCAGGCTAATTTACCTTCAGATTTTCCTAATATGCAGTACTAGATAATGGATGTAGTGTACTGCCTTTTAATTTGCACAGTGTTAGATCAGTAATGTTGTTAAGCTGTTTTGGTTTCTAACTAAGAGAAGCGTTTAGACTGGTGCTCATTCATTTCATCCTCTTTGGTACAAATTACTGCATAAAACCAAAGCAGACAACTAAACACTTTTATTCCTACATCCTGGATTAGTTATTGTGCATCATCCCTAGCCCCACGTTGGTAAATAACGTCCCTAAATATCACATCAGTTGTGCTTTCAGGTTTGTAAGATACCAGAGCTCTTATTTTCTGACAGTACTTTCACCCTAAACAAAAGACAAAATCTGGTCTTGAGTGTTCTTTATCTACCTGACACCTTTCACTTAAAACTGTATGAACATGGATGTGTTTTTTTTGCAAAAGCTGGCAGCTGAAGAAGCATCTTATGAAGAACTGAAACATTATTCTTGCAAACATTTGTGTTCTTCAAAAAAGGACCGATTCCACTGAAGCACAAATACATATAATTTTGGAAACAAACATCAGAAAGCAGCTATATCCTTTCCAACTTTTCCCTCTCATTCCCCTCTCCTTGGAGGGGGCTTACTTTAAAAGGTGCTTCAGGCATGGCCCACTTATTCTCAAGGTAATCAACCTCCAGATTCAAAGAAGTCAAACCCTCTGAATGTTTCCCTGGCCTTTCCAAGAGCAGTGTGCCCCAAATCCTTGCAACTTCTTATATAGACCTAACTTTAGCACTCTGCTAGTGCTGCGAGACTGAGCCAACAGAAAAAAATCTTAAAAAATAAATTCAGTTATTCCTATAAATTCATATGTTGAAATAAACTATAGAAATATAGAAAAGCATTAGTTTGACCACAAAGACAATTTTTTTTATAACATTTTGTCTTTTCCACATTACACATCATGTAGGTTATCTCTGCAATTAAAATTTTTATAACTCAGTGTAGTTAAACTCCTTTTTTTAATGATCTAAACCAAAAAACAATTCCAGTCACTAATAGGTAATACAGGTTTCCAGTGCATAAATTCCAACATACAACTGGAACATGAAGACTCAGATAATATATTCTGTAAATACTGAGTATACATATGAAGTATAATTCTAATAATTTTAGAGTTATAAAGAGTTTTAAAATGCAAGATTTAATGCTCATGATGGGGCCAAGGAAAAATTCCCTGTCATTGTGTGCTTAGAGGCATCAGCTGTTTTCACGCAGCATTTATCTTTGCAGATACAACTGCAGCAATAATTTCTTCCTACAGAATAGTTTTCTCACATTCTGACACAGAAAACAAGTTATGTATTTATTTTTAATATAAAATTCAACTTTAGAAAAGCCTTTTCAAGTGTAACCAGCAGTATAGGACATTATGTGATAAACACTAGCAAGTTACACACAGAAAAGCTGGCGTACGGGACCTACAAAAGCAAAGACAGCTGTCACTTGACTGGCATGGATAGAAGCAACAGCTAAAGACAGCCTTGGAAATGGTATTACCAGAACTGCAGCATGTGCACTCCAGAAAAGAATTTAAATACTCCACTAATTAAATGCCCACACCCTCATCTGGCAAGGGAGGATCTACTATCTAATAGAGATACCAATCCTATATATGATGAGATGCCTGTTCTTCAGAAAAATGGGGTTTGTGTTTCTTCCTACTACTGAGAAGTCTGGCATCAAGAAATCTTTGCAAGAAGATCTGTTACACTCTTGTTTTGCTGGCTAGAAGCTGAAGTGCATCACTGATGTACAGCCTTTAAATGGGCCACTTTGCACTACCATATGTGAAGGGTAAAACTGTGACTAATCCAGCCAGCCAGAAGCTCCTTTAGAATGATGGTACGGAACTGAACTGGCTCTTTGCTCTTCATCAGCTAGCAGAGCAGGTGAGAATCTGCACTACATCAGTACATATTTTGGCACTGTTACTTTGAAGTCCCAAAGTTATAACTGATCTTTTCAACATTTCTAATCCTTTTTCTTGGGGACCAGATACCTACTCTGATGCAGAACAAGAAAACCAAAGTGCAAAACTTCATTTCTTTGAACTCACACAAATAAAGCCTGCTTACGTTAGTCTGCATTTTTTAATGATACAAGTTTGAGGAATTAGGTCTTTTCTGGTTATACAACGAAAAAATGCATTGAAAAAAATCTGCAATATATTTAAGTTACTGTAGGTGAAAAAAATTTAAAGTAGAGATATATCAATTTAATATTAACACCTCAAAACTATTAGCTTTCAGGGATTTTCTGTTACGTTCAATGGAATATATAATATTCTCTTTTTGAAAAGGGAGGCAGAGAAATACTAAACCTTCAAAAGTTAAAGCAGCTTTCAGAATAAGTTTGCCTCTACACAAAATATATAAATTGACTCCTACTAATGTACGTAACAAAGCAAAGGATGAAAATATGACTATTTGGGGGCAGAGAGTTAGTCATACACAAAATCCAGTGGACCTGCATATAGAAAAAAAAAAGTATTGTGAAAATGTATTTGGCATAGGGAAATTGAATTACAGTCACCTGAAAAGAGCACCAAAGGCATGCTAACATGAGAAGTCATCTTCACCTCTGAAGTAGACAAACCGTATAATTTAACCAGATTCTTTTGGCCAATGTAACTATAGACATTTACACACCTATCTGCACTTTCATACTTGTGAACTTTGGAACATCAGATTTTGTTCACAAAGCAACTGCACTCCAGAAGTGTGATTGATGTATTGCTAGTACCATTCTGGTTTCCTTGCATATTCTTCTAGAAACAGGATCAGACAACTGACAATCCCAACATAACAGACATATTTCACAGTAATGTTTCCTGAGTAAAAATTCCCAGATGCCCAGCCGCATAGGATACTTCCCAGCTCTTGAGTGTACTATAGGGCAGACAACCGAGTGCACCTCACCCCAGAATTCAGATATAGGCATTGTATGTTTGGGTCTTAGCACAGAAACTTAATCAAGCTTAAAGGGAAATATTTATAAAGCTTTTTTAGGATGACTTATAATCAAACTGCCAAAGCCAAAATGCTGAAACTTATTTCATCAGGGAAACAGCTTCAAAGCCACAGAGAGACATTCTACATGCTATATAAAGCACATTAAGGGATACATCTACTTTTCTGTTAGCCAAAGTCGAAACAATCACTTTGACAAGACAAACATTAAAAATAAAGAATATTCTGATGGCCTTTTCCTTCCTCTATACATATCTTAGTTACATTTCATGCATTCATGACTTTTGGTAAATTTAACTCTAAGATGAGTCATAAGTAGTATTTATATTGCATTATAGACCAAATTTTACGATCTGCTCTCTCATGCTCCTAAAAGCCCCAACTTTTAAAGCCTGTTCAACCCCTCTGCGATGCACAACCTAGACAAAAGCAGCTCAGGCTGGCAAAATGTAGGCACATAAACCTCTGATGATCTTCCATTTTTCTTAAACAAAATAAGAAGCAGCATTACCAAACTTCCTTACTAAAGGAAACTATTTCAAAGGCATAATTTGTCTAAACTTGCATACTTTTTCATTACGGGCCAAACTCTAACTTATAAATCTGCAGAGATTCAAGACTACGTCATGGAGCACAACTGGCCCAGCAGCATGCAGGAGAGAAGATTTTAACTGACAACAGAGCCAAAACAAGACACTGGGATCAGTAGTAGCAGCGGCTTCGAATGCTACTGGAATCAGTCCTTTTCTGCTGGATGCGGACACTTCATAGCAGATGCCAATCTTCAGCGTCTACAGTTCGTAACAAAGCAGATCAAAACAAAGCAGATGGCAACATCTTAAGACAGCAGAGACCATGAACTGCAGCGGCCACAGAGCTTGTACACTTGCCCCTTCTGCCGCTGCTATATGGAATGGAAACCTTTTGCACATGGATGGGCACACAGGGAGGGCAGTAATGCTATAGAGCTCCATTGAGAGATCCAACAGAGCTCATCTGCTGGTGTCGTGGGACTAACTGATGAAACATTTTACATTATACAAAGAAGTAATAACAGATCCCTAGAAATCTTCACATATAAAATACTGTACAGATGGTCACATTAATTAGGGACAAGGCTGAGGAATGGCTTTAACAAATCTACCAAAGCATAAGCAACAAGTATAAAAAAAATTAAAAGATGTGCCTACATTTCTCACCATGCATTCTCAGAGGTGTGTCCAAGAATGACAGGCTAAATAAAATGTGGGCCTTCCCTATACTGCCAGCAAAATTAGGAACTGGAAAATTTTAATAGTAGTGTTTCCCTGTTATCAATTCACATTGAATACCAATCGCCCAGTTGAAGTTTAGTAACTCAATCTGTTTATTAAAAAAAATGTTAACTTTTCTTGAAACTAGAAAACAACATTTCCTTTGTAAACTCAACACTGCAGAATTACACAAGCAGCCAAGAGGTCAATAACTAGCAGGGAGAGCAACAACACAAAGCACATTGTGTTTTAATTTATAGGAATAAGCGGCCTCTCCTCTCTTTTCTTCCAGATATTGGTTTTGCTATCTCTTTTTGTGATAGATGGTCTATCCCTTTTTTTAGTAGAAGGGATACCAGATTCATGACTTCCTGATACAGTTTTTCTTCTTAGACCTTCTTCATCATGCTGTTCTATGACTGGCCCATTCCCTCCATCCAGAATGTGCCTCACAGCCTGGTCCTCTGGAGTGCAAACAGTGGTGCCACTTTCACTGCTACTCATATCCAGATCTTCCAAGTAAAGGATCTTGGAATGCGGCATATTTTTAATGAAAGTTTTCTCCCTCTCCAGTTTCCTACTTGGATGATGCTCATTCATGTCCACACCAGAGTCCAGACTGGTGTCGTTACTCTCTGTTTTTCTGCCTTTTTTCAGATCTATGAAAGAATGCCTCACTTGAGCGATGGGCTTTCCATCCAGGGACACAAACCATGCTCGAGGGTGTGGAGATGGTTTTCCTTTAGAGAGTTCCAATAACGTTTGTTCTGAAATACCCTGAAGTTCAGATGAAAATGGAGTCATTACAACTGCTTCATTCAATGTCCCAGGAACAGAGACAGATTCCAGTAAGCTATTAGTGTATCGGCCCCAGTTTGACGTTTGAGAAGGCAGGCCCTCTTCACTGTCTAATGTACTGTTTTCATCTCTGCAGACAGAGGGCTGTGGAATAGAGTGCACTGGCATTTTCGGTAACGTTTGCATGTAACTGTCGCGATTCATGGGTTCCATCATGGGGCTATATACTAACTGCCCTTTTCTTGGCAAAGTTGCTGATTTAGCAGGATGCAATTGTTCTGGGGAGTGGAAAAGGTCAGAGGTTTGAAGAATAGCAATAGGTTGATTGTAAATATGCATTAGATGTTCTGGGACATGTGAAAGCCCGTACATCTCCTCTTTCAGTGACAGGTATCTGTTTTGGTCTTGAATGTCCCTAGGAGCCTGGGAAATAGTACTGTTACTATGCTTTGGCTGCTGTAAGTGCCTGACTCCAGCATTAGGGTCCATTGAATGGGCTGGATTTCTTGACTGACCAGCCTGACAGGATGACTGATAAGGAGCATCCTCTGTGTAGATTTTAAAATTGTCTCGTGATTTTCCATCTTCTGTGTCTATGGACATCCTTCTTTGGGGGCTGTATGAAATCTTCGGTGTATATAACTGTGACTTATCCTCTAACTTTAAAGACCCTTTCACAGCATTGATGTGATTTATATGAGTTGTTGATGTTGTCTGGTCTTTTTTAATGACCTCCAGCTTAGTTGTATTCTTTTCCTTCTTTTGTGTCCGACCACATTTATGCCTAGACAAAAGAGATGCAAGGTGACTGTAGAGCATACTAGGAAACACTAGACTGTTGACTACCAGAGCTGAAGACTAGATTTACTTTAAGAATTTATAATGTAATGTGGCATCACAAATTTAAAATGAAGTTCTGTAATAACTGTAATTTTTGAAGAAATATTAGGCTACACATTATAGTTTAGCTAGGGAAACAAGTCTCAACTTCAAAAGACTATTTTATCAACCTTAAATTCCATTCATGCTGAGCTTGATAGAGCCTCTCTTTTTGCTTACCTGCAGTAACAAAGAAGAACAGCAAAAAATCCAATGATAATGACCACAGTACCTCCCAGTATGGCCGTCAGGAACACTGTGTGATAGGCTGTTATGTCCTTGGAAACTGCACTAATAATGGATTCTAGATTATGAAACAAAACCAGACAAGAATTAGTTCTCAAAACCAAATAATTCTGCTTGATATACAGAACTGTAGCTAGTAAGTTAAATTGTACTTTTCCAGTGATTTTGTGTTCCTATGGCACTACATTCATACTTCCCTTTTCAGCTTGCTATTTCTTCCTGTCATACATGATCCTCAACAGTAAGGAATACAGTCCCAATGTTTTAGATCTCCATAGTCACAGTTCCCTTGCAGGCTTCTTCCAAAAGATGCCGATAGTATAAACATGTAAGGTCACACACACAGTCTGGATTTTTTTCCCCCAATAGCATTTGAAGTTCTAGGAAATGGTTATATGCACAAAGACACACTTATCAGGATTCAAACAAAAGCTATACAACTGTTGAATCTGCATGCCATTTTTCCCTTTCTGTTGTTAAATAAAGCCAAACTGACAGCCTTATGATACGTTGTTACTTAATTTCCCTTCCAGGTGTTTGCAATACCTCTTGTTCCAGGCAGTGGAGCTGCTATCCAGTAGCCTAAGTGTTGAGCAGCGTATGTCCATACTAACTGACCATCTGCTTCCTTTACCATTCCTAGCCCACGGTTTACCCAAGCACCTGGGGATGGGAAAAGAAAAAGACAAAATATTGCACATACCATGCAGGATTCTTCTACACCTCAAATAATTAGCAATTAAGCTAGTAACAAAAATAGTCAAGGTCACAAGAAAAAATGAAACTTCTGACCTATACACTATTTATTACACAGCTTTAGCTAAACATGCAAACTTTCTTGACAATTTTATCACCCGGTGTGGACTTTTACTTTGAAACAAAGCATCATCTTTACTTACTTGAACTAATTTAATATAATTAATTTTCTATTAACAAATATCTTTCACAGACATGCACACAAATAATTTGAAAAATCCTATTATATGAGCTTAAGCATGTATGAAGGCCAAGACTAAAAAAAAAAATAAAAATCAAGAAACAGGTAATTTAAGCATATGAATACAAGTTTAACATTAGTAGCAGCACTTAGTGGGAAAGCATTTTAATCTTATAAGCTACAATAGGATAAACAACATTTGTCTTCAATATTTCTCCTGTCCTCCCTACCCCAAAGCATTTCATTTAGCCCAAGAAAGGTTCATTTAGCCCAAGAAAGGTTCATTTAGCCCAAGAAAGGTTCATTTAGCCCAAGAAAGGTTCATTTAGCCCAAGAAAGGTTCATTTAGCCCAAGAAAGGTTCATTTAGCCCAAGAAAGGTTCATTTAGCCCAAGAAAGGTTCATTTAGCCCAAGAAAGGTTCATTTAGCCCAAGAAAGGTTCATTTAGCCCAAGAAAGGTTCATTTAGCCCAAGAAAGGTTCATTTAGCCCAAGAAAGGTTCATTTAGCCCAAGAAAGGTTCATTTAGCCCAAGAAAGGTTCATTTAGCCCAAGAAAGGTTCATTTAGCCCAAGAAAGGTTCATTTAGCCCAAGAAAGGTTCATTTAGCCCAAGAAAGGTTCATTTAGCCCAAGAAAGGTTCATTTAGCCCAAGAAAGGTTCATTTAGCCCAAGAAAGGTTCATTTAGCCCAAGAAAGGTTCATTTAGCCCAAGAAAGGTTCATTTAGCCCAAGAAAGGTTCATTTAGCCCAAGAAAGGTTCATTTAGCCCAAGAAAGGTCTACTGTTAGAACACAGATTCCACACCATCCGTTTGACAATGCAAAGGACAGGTATTATGGTATGCCAGCTTCTACAGTTAATAAACATGTGGTAGAAGAGACAGAATTATACTTGATGCACTTGAACACATTTACTATGTGCCATTGGTGAAGTTCTAAGGACAGAAAACAACCTCATAAAAACAACCTTACGTTTTCAAACTGTAAATACTGGGAAGGAGAGAGAACCATCAGCTTTTTTAATACAGTAACAACCAAGGCATGTAAAAAGTATAATTCCTCTAAGTCCTATAATTTCAATTTTCCTCCAGGACTCTTCTTTCAGCAAAGCAAAAGGAATTATCTACCAGACAGGAGATAAACATGAGAAATGACACATGCCACATATGTGCACACGCACAGACACACACAAAATATCATTTGGCAGTAAAACTCGCAGCCTTCTCCTGGTACTTGTGATGGCTGGCAGAGGGGAACAGCAGCAGCAGCCACCTAGAGCCCTGAAAGAGGTAGTTCCTCAGTTACCTGGAAAACTTCCTGTCCAGACTTGGGAGCAAGACCAGTCGAAAGTCTTCCATCCCTGACTCTCATATGGAGACAACAACAACAGATCCTCAAATTCTCTGTCCTGCCAACTCTAAGGCAAGATGTCACTATACTACAAAACTATTGTTTTGGAAGTTATAAAAGTTGGGCTACTTACAGGCAGATGAAAAACAACACAAAACACCACATATAAAAGGCAAAAAAATTTCTAGGTCTCCAGAAGTTCTATCTTGACTGACCAAATCTAAAAGAAGCCCTACAGTCTTTGCTGTCCTCAGTAAATGATATCTTCCACCCAATATACTCCACAGAAAATAGTACACATTAAGAATAACATTAAAATGTGATTTATGAATAAGCACGTATTCTCTATGATTACTGCCATTCAAAAAGATGGATATCATTCTCAATTAAATGTTGCAATTCAAGACTCTTTTTAAAAAAAATTCTATTAAAATCCAAAAAGTACTTTTGGTACTAACAAGGTGTATTGGGTTTGCATGGCAAGGTTTT
>NW_010291708.1:0-4095 GCF_000700745.2 Antrostomus carolinensis | reverse complement strand
AACATTCTGTGATTCTGTGATTCTGTGAACGCTAAAGGAAAATAACTTTGACTAACATGTGCCTTTGTTTGGAGGATGTATTCAAAGGAAGTGTGAAAGTGACCATGACAGTTTTGCAGCAGAAACGCATGAGGCTTGGATTGTGAAAGATTTCTAATATTTTAGATCTGGAAATAAGTCATTTGGGGAGTTTTGTGATTAAATATTATCAGGTATTTGCCTTCATTGAAGATCAAATGAAACACAAAAAGCTGATTTTTATGGGCTGATTCCAATATGTTAATGTTAAACTAACTGTGCCAGGGAAGTTTTAAAGATGAAAGTGGAGGAAAGGCTGCGCTGGCAGCTCCTTGCTTGCACTTGACGGCACTTTCTTCTGGTATGTCTAAATGTTTTCTGGTCTCTCAAACGTAACGGTTTGGTCAGCTGTGAAAGCAGTGATGTTTTAGGAATCCATCAGAATTTGAGGAGGTCTGTAATTATCTGCTAAAATTGGAAGTCCTGCCCAGTTAGTGATCATTACCAAAGGGGCAGGAGAGTCTCCAAGTTGTTGGGAAGTCAGCAGTAGGACAGTGGCTGTCTGGAGGAAAGGGCAGCTGACCAGCTTCTGGCCGGCATCGGTCACGGCATGGCTGGTCGCAGGGCTTAGCGATGAGGAGGGTGGAACGTTCTGTGGAGCTGGCAGCTGCACACCCCGCTGTGCACAGGGCAAAGCTCGGCCGCCAGTGTCTGCTGCAGGCAGATGCTTGAGCTGTGCTGAGATCCAGTTCTCCCCGCACGCTCAGAAGCTGATGGGCAGCGTGCAGAGAAAGCAGTGACAAGTCACCTCCAGGTGACACTGCTGTAATGACAGAACTTGTCACTACGCAGAAGAGCTTACACAGTTTTTCATGTAGCAACAGTTCAAAACAATCGATAAAGTGCAAGTTACAGTTGACTTAAGGCACAGTTATTTCATAGCCATCACATTTTGTTTCATCTAAGTTTAGATTTTCCCAAACATGAAAATTAAATGTTTCTGTGAAACTAGCAAAGCTTAGAAGCAATGTGTGATGGCACAGGTGGAGGATTTGCTTCTAAAGTATCGGTGTGGTGGGTTTTTTCCCCATCCTGCACAAGTCTGTTTCTGTGTTTCTTTATTACAGAGTTACTCGGCTAATTGATGACTTCTTTTGAGACTTGTCACTAGTATAAAATTAAGGCTGTGCAGACACACGTGCAGTATTAGGGAAATATAGTGTTTACTGGGAGGGAGTTCTTGTAGTGTTTTCTTGGTAAGGAAGTGCTAGAACTCAATTAAAACATTTAATGAGTTATTTTGGTGTTATCTCATTACCTGCAGTCTTATTGTTTTCTGCTTAAAAAGCAGTTAAGGGAATTATAGGCAACTTTTACAGCAGGGCAAATTGAGGTCTGTGTGCAAAAGTTACTGTAAGTTGGCAGAGAAGATGGAATTTGTAAACCTTTGATAACCCATTTGTGATGATGTGCTGTGTAATTGCTGATCATGCTGGGGGGTTTCCAGAAGTCTGAAGGGCTATGGACTGGGATAAGAGTTGCTCAGGAGAGGTCAAAAGGCGTTGTAGTGTTATGGGTCCAACGTTCAGCACCCAAAGAAGGGTCTGTTTAGCAGAATGAATGACCGGCTCCCGGTGACAATCCTGTTCTCTGGGGAGAACAGTTGTGCTGTAATATTCTGCGGGACTTGGCGCTGGGAGAATATATTAAAAGTACAACAGCATTTACAAAAATGAAACCGTGTCCATGCATGTGTGTATAAATGTTACAGGATAATAAGAAAGTTATCCATTGCTTTATAGAATATGTGTCAGATATTACAGCACTGGCTACTGTCCGTCATTACCTTTCAGTGCTACCCGTTCCATCTTGCTGTGAGCTGCACTTTCTTAAATACATATGATTTCTTAATACACGTTCATTAAGTCCTGAATATTAAATCACTGTGTTAAATAATGAGACCAGCCAAAAATAAGTCTTCAGAATCCTCCTTCCCTGTGGCTGCAAGGACATTTTTGTGTAGCTAAGGAATGGGATAATTTCCTAGAAGACTAGCAGTTATGACATAAAAGCTCTTCTTGGATCAGGAACCATTTAGAATGCTGTAATAAGTAGAACTCGACTTTTTAGCTGTTGAACAAAATGATAGATACACTAACATCAATTTTTTTTTAAAAAATCAAAAGACATGTTAATGTTAGGATGCAAAAAAGATTAGTCCTGATGAGAAAAACCCGCGGCATTCATGAGTCGGGAAGGCATTTATCTGTCGCCTCATGTTAGGACACCCAGCTCTACAGTTGACCACATCCTTCATGCCTGTTACCCTGTCCCTTCAGTCACTGGATCTGGTGGTGTGGTTCCACTCTGGGATTAGTTGCTTTCATGTGCTTTGCAATCTTCACTCCACTTTGAAAGTGGAATGATGTTCAAGTGCTTAATTGAAAACAAAAATATTAATTTTGCTGCTCAGACAGACCCACTTTGCACAGGTTTTGAGCTTTATTTTAGTTGGTTGTGATTACCATTCTGTTTTCTACATTGTGCAAGGGTTGGAGAGCAATTCCAGAGGACAAATGCCATATGGCTGATATCCCATATGGTTGCTGGTGCCTGAAGTTTAAAACCACAAATTTTACTAATATAGTGACAGATAATGAAACCATTCAACTGCTTCCTAGATAACATTCCATACACATGGCTTATGTTTTCATCTCGCATGTAAGGACATAAATGTGAACAGTGCTACGTGTACTGATTTTTCGTGGCTCTTAGGACCTGTCTAGTCTCTGCTGTTGAGCTTATACCCTACAAAATGGTTCTAAAAAGGTCTTTCGGGTGTGTAATATTATTTTTCCTTAAAACATCCATGTGATGCTCTCCTCCATCAAACTTGCAAACCCAGCATTGATGTGAAGACAACATATATTTCACAACTGCTGACTGCCCTGCTTGCAGTTGTGAAGTGCCATGGGTAGCTGGCATCTCTTCAAAACATTTCAGATGTACGTGAATATGGGGGGGAGTTGATACTGAGATCCTGTTGCTGGGCATTTTTGTGTATATTTTAAGAAAGGAGGCTGGTTTTTTTTTTTCTTATCTAATTAATAGGGGGAAGTAAAATTGAACTATTATGCCAATAGGCATGGATTTAATGATTAACTATTTAATGACAGATACTGTCTATCTGTGTTCAGCAGCATTTCATATCCTGACTTGTTGCACGTGTTCACATATCAGACAAGGTTTAATAACTAATCTGCTAGGTCAGATGTTTGTACAGATAGGCACAGGCCTCAAGGTCTTTGCCTTCATCTCGGTAGTCAATATTCTGGCCCCCTTTGTGTGTTATGTTGATTTCCTATCTCTACCAAAGTGATGGAAAAATGGAAGAATATTTTACAGAACTCACTTTGTGGAATAGACTATGAAATGCACTTACAAGGGCTAAGTACAAATCTTATCTTTTCCCCTGCCTGTAGTAGTTGAAACCCTTCAATAATTTTTAATTAAAAAACAGAGGCAGATATTTATGCCTTTATTAATGCCTCAGTGTTGCATTTTTGTCTTCAGTGTAACTGGGCACCAATTTCAGAGACAATCTTTGCATTTCGACTATGAAGAACAAACTAAATCCTATATTAGCAGGTATGGCTTTGCATTTGTTAGCAAGACTAATAATTCACTATTCTTTAAGTTGCCTTGTTGCTTTGATTTCCAATAGGACAAAAATATTGTATACCTCATACACAATGGAAGGTGGAGGAAGCCAATGAGGTAAGGAATACGAGAGTTAGAGTCACCCTGACATATTATACTTTGAAGAGATATAACAAAAATATTGATAAAGGTCTATTAAAGATGTAGAATTGATTCTCATCACCCTAGTGAAGGAGAATGTCTGAAGGGAAAAAATGTGTTAAAACAGAGAACAGAAATCCTACGGCAGTTGCTAATTTTGAGTCCATGCTGTCGTAGAATCCTAGAATATCTCAAATTGGAAGGGACCCATAAGGATCCTGTGTTTGCATTTCCTTTTGTGCACTGAACAGATTTAGTTGCCAGACCAGTTGTGAT
>NW_010291707.1:0-1443 GCF_000700745.2 Antrostomus carolinensis | reverse complement strand
TTCCAGTCCAGGCAATGCTGGGATTCTGTGAATTTATTAATATGTTACCCTACCAGTTCACAGTGCTGCCCCGTGTCCCTGCACGTCCCCACGTAGCCAGGTCTTGCCACGGGGCTGCGATAACCGGTGGCTTTGGGGAGCTGCCCGTGTCGTCACACACGGCTGGCACTGGCATGACGTGCCTGGGATATTTGCCCAGTCCCTGACCTGTAGCTCAGGGCTGCATCCTTGGAAGAGGAAAGCTTGGGGAGCCGCACGCTGCTCCCCTGGGGTCATCAGGATAATTAACGTGTGTGTGGTGATGGGTCTGTCAAGCGGGGGTGAGGTGTTCACCCAGCCCAGTCCGTGCGCTGGGACAGCCGCACACGCAGCACTTACTGAGCATCGTTATTCCAGACTGCGGCTGAAATCACTTATTCCCTTGAGTCTCAAGACCAAGAGGGACACTCGTGGCTACATTAATTTTTTACAGCCTTTTAGGCTACGTTAGATGTTTAAAGGGAAAATCCCAGCGCTGGAGAGGCTCATCTGTGCCTTTAGGAGAGAGCAACTTTGGTTTTATCCATTAATGTGCTGCCTGCACAGATGCATTTGTAAGGCACGAGGCATCTTCATCTGCCACATCTTTTCACAATTAATATATCAAACCTCCAAGTGTCATTTAAGTGATGGAAGTGCTTTTCCCAGGAGACGTTATGAATCTTGATTTTCTGCATCCAAACTGTATTTACTCACAGAAAATCAAGAGAGTTGGGGCTGTTCAGCCTGGAGAAGAGAAGGCTCCAGGGAGACCTTCTAGTGGCCTCCCAGTACCTGAAGGGGCTCCAGGAAGGTGGGGAGGGACTTTGGCCAAGGGCAGGGAGTGACAGAACAAGGGGTGATGGCTTGAAAGTGTCAGAGGGGAGATGGAGATGAGATGTGAGGAAGAAATTTTTTGGTGTGAGGGTGGTGAGACAGTGTCCCAGGTTGGCCAGAGAAGCTGTGGCTGCTCCTCCCTGGAAGTGTTGAAGGCCAGGTTGGATGAGGCTTTGAGCAACCTGGTCTAGTGGAAGGTGTCCCTGCTGCTGGCAGGGGGGTTGGAACTGGATGAGCTTTAAGGTCCCTTTCCAACCCAAACCAGTCTGGGATTCTATAAAGATATAGAAGATAAGGAAGAGAGGGGATTATTTTTAAATCTAGCCCAGGAAGAAAATCAGGAGCTCCCCAGAAACACGCTGCATTTCGCTGAACTGCTTGGCTTTTCCCTCGCCCCGCTGCCTGCGGAGGTGCTGCCCTTCCCCAAGCTGGTGTTTAATCTTGTGTGGCTTCGGCTGGAAGCTGGCACACGCTTGCATGCTCCAAACAAAACCTTGGGCTGAATTAACAGCCCCTTTCACCTCTTGGATTCACACCCTGCAAGTGACAGCAGCAGAGTGAGGGGGTGTCGAGGTCCCCGAGTAAGCT
>NW_010291706.1:0-31420 GCF_000700745.2 Antrostomus carolinensis | reverse complement strand
AAAGATGATTAGGGGCCTGGAGCATCTGCCTCAGTAACTTATAGTATAATCAAACACTTGGAAAAACACCACAAAACCTTCCCCTGACATACCCACACTCGAGGGAGAAAGTGATGCTAACAGTGCTGAGAGACTTGATATTTCAAGCAGCTTCTCAGAATTAAGCATATAAACTAAATACTTGTACTCAGATTGCCTGATTATCTGACCCTAAAAGACTTCTTCAACTGACTCTTAAAACTTCAAAGATTTGACAAGTGTTATTATCAGGAACTTGCCCTTAGTTGCACTTTGTTATGGTTCTAGCCTGAATACAGGATGCACTAGATTTTAAATAGGTATTTTTAAAACATAAGGGAAAAAAGGCACTGGGATAGGGCCTTTTTGCAAACTTGATCTTTCAATGGATTTTATTTTACATAATCTCAAAACAGTGCAACTTGTATTTACTGCAACTGTTATTTTGGGGTTTGGTGGGGTTTTTTTAGATCTTTCTAAAAATAATGCTAGGGAATGGCATTGTTTAAATAGAACAAGTTTTAGTTCTAGTCTCTTCCGAGATTTATCTTCCCTTTTCCAAAAAAGACGCGTTTTGCCAGCATTTTAATAGAGCAGGGCAGTTCTATCTTTCCTGTTCTCAGAGTGATCACTAGAGGGCCTATGTGCATTCCTTTAAAAGCTCAATGTAGTCGAGATTTTCAAATATACCATATGTACCAGTAAGAATAAATTAACTGAGATTCTCATCACACATTACATATAGCCACAATAATCATCATTCAAGCTAATCATTGCTTATACAATTCTAAAGAATGTGGAGTTATTCTGTCTGTTCAGTAGTAATATTCTACTTAATTAGTGTGTGTTCAAGCTTACCTTCCAGTTTCCTTTGTGATACGGCAAAGTTACACTAAGTTTAAAGCTAAGATTAGAAACTCAGCTACATAAACCTGTCAAAAAAAATAAATTAACTTACACAGCTCATAAATTTATGAACCACTAACCATATACAAGTAAAATATCTTTTTCCCTTACTCCACACAAAAAAATGGGAGGGGGGGAAGCCTTATTTTGCTCAGAGAAGTACAACTTCTTTTGATGTCCTGACTGTTCTGTTTGTGGATGCCATGTGCTATATGGATACAAGCAAAGTACAACCTTTAAGTCTTGCAGTAAAGTTATCCAAAGAGGCTCATTAGGTACTTCAGTTACTCCTTCTTTACAACAGGAATATTATTTACCTTTTTTTACAATTCCTGGATGAAGTAAATAAATGCACTAGCATGGGAATTTCTTGCTTGATGATGATATAGGGCTGTGAAGTTTTTTTATGAGACATTAAAATATATTTAGTGGAATTTTACCAGGGGTAATTCTTTTTAAAGATACTTTCACACATGGCTTTGAGGAAAACCAATCTGTCATCATCACTGCTAGTTTTATTAACAAACAGTTTGGAAAAAAGAACATAAGGCAAAACTGGGAAAGGTTTAACATATTTATTTGGTAAGGAGCCACTACAAAAAATTTGTTCAAGCTGTTAACAGCTGTCACTGTTTCTATTTTCCGGTCTTGCAAACAAATACCCAAAAAATCTGCGTTATACTTTACCTTGCCCCCCTGCCCCCCCCCCCCCTTTTTTTTTTTTTTTGCCGAACAGCAACTGTTTGCATCTCACAAGATGGCTATGATCAGAAAACAGAAGGATGGATGAGATCCAAATCACCATCTGAAGTGGTAGAGAGGCCATGGTCAGGAAGTGACAGGAACACAGACAGGCTAAGTAACAATACAAAATCTGGCTGAGACAACAGACAGCAGGCACTCACAGCAGGCTATGGGTAGCAGCTGGAGGCTTTGAGCAACTCCAAGGAACAGTGAGAGCTCTGCATCCCTTCCTGGACTTCTTCTAAAAGCTTAGTTTAACTACAGAAGTTTAACTACTGAGAGCACCCTCATCCTTTTTTCCCCCCCCTAAAAGTTTTACTATTTCTAACCCCATTACATTTCTTGAAGGACTGCTGCAAAACTCTGTTGCTCAAATGGCAAGAAAGATTCACCCAGTTTTCTGCCTAAACTCACACATGCCCAGTTTATACATATCTGCTCTTGTGCCGACACTGTTCTTTACCTTGATTAGTTCTATACCTTTGCTGGCATTTTGTCCATGAAGCACTTATACACGGCAATGGCATCCTCTCATTTAATTTAATTAAAGCCTATGCTTTTTGTAAAACTGACACTCAGTTTCTACAACTGTTGCAGCAGTCCCTCCTGCATATGAATACAGACAACTAGAGTGATACATAATAGTTTGGAATAGGTTTAATTACATGAATGCTTCCCAGCTCTGTTTGAAGCACTTTATGCTTTCTAGCATCATTTGTGCCTTCTTTACAAGTGTATATCACACTGTTTGCTCACAGATATCCTGTGATTACCTGGTATATTACTCCTCTCATTCAAAAATTGCTTATTAGGCTTTTCCTTTTTATGTGAAGGTCTTCAGCAAAATATTAACATCATTCTCAAGACCAATCTTTAAGAAACGTAAGGACAGCCATACTAGCTCAGAACAAAGGCTTGGTATCCTGTCTCCAGTAGTGGCCATTAGCAGATGTCTCAAGATGAGTAAGAACATGGCAAACATATAATACTTCCCATTAAAACTCTCAAAGCATCCAACTATTTTCAACTTGGTGACTTCCTGAGACAGATCACGGAATCATAAAATAGTTTGGGTTGGAAGGGACCTTTAAAGGCCATCTAGTTTAACTCCCCCTGTAATAATCAGGGACATCTTCAACTAGATCAGGTTGCTCAGCACCCTGTCCAACCTGACCTTGAACATTTCCAGAGATGTGGTTTCTTGGATTCTACTTAGCAACTTGCAACAGATTTCTCTTCCACAAATTTGTCCAACCTCCCCTTAAGGCTATATAAGCTATTAGCAGCCACACATCCTTTAGAAAGTAGTTCCACACATCTACTGCCTTCTGTGCAAAAAGCAACCTCTTTTTGTTTCTTTTCAATTGGGCCTTAACCTATTAATATAACCTCGCGCCTATATTGAAGGGGGAGGTTGTGTCAAACCTTTAACCTCTCTGTGACACAGATTCTGTAATCTCAATCAAATCTCATGTCAGCCTTCTCTTTTTTTCAGATTGAAGAGTCCTAGTTTACATAGTAATCTCCAATGGAATAGCACATCTTTGATCACTGTTTTCCTTTGATTCTTTTCCAGTTCTTTTATATCTACCTTATCCTTTTTGACAAGGACCAGAACTACATTTATATTCAAGATGTGGGCAAAGCTTGGATACATAGAGAGGCACAACAAGTCTCTCTTTTATTCTCTACTCTTTTCCTAACAAACCCTAACATCTGATTTGCTTTTAGAGGAACGCTCAGCGTTTAGCTGACCTTTGCCTGGACTCTCCTTCCAGACTAATATTCTTCTTTCACATTTTCCACATTTCTACTTTGTCCTATTGCTTATCCATCTTTCAATTTTTGTACCAAGCTAGATCTCCTCCAGCTTAGACAATTAATTCCAGTGTTAAACCAGATAAATAAGACTCATGTCATTTCCAGTCTCCAATTAAGGACTTTGTAACAGT
Organism: Antrostomus carolinensis; assembly: GCF_000700745.2. Classification (NCBI taxonomy): domain Eukaryota; kingdom Metazoa; phylum Chordata; class Aves; order Caprimulgiformes; family Caprimulgidae; genus Antrostomus; species Antrostomus carolinensis. Next base: position 27,800 of record NW_010291706.1, on the reverse strand, counting down.
GGCCTGTGAGCTACGTGTACTACACAAAGAGTACCTAGAAAAATCAAGTTCTGTTGGAAAAATACAGAAAGATCTAAAACTCAAAAATGTCTGAAGACCACTGAGTTAGAATTTTTTTTTTTTTTTTTTTTTAACTTATAATAGCACTCCCTCTACAAACTGGCGTTACTGATAAAAGACATTAGAGGGACACACTCAAAAGATTTAGGTACTAGGATAAACACAGTAATGAGCTATCATGGAAAACAACATCTACAAAAATAAACACTTAAAAGAATCTGTACAGAAAAAGCAGTTTCTAAATCATTGAAGATCCCTGTAACATAGCCCAAAGTTTCATGCACTCTCTAGTAAAGAGCTGGTCACCTCACAGGTTCTGTCGTGCTGAATGCTCATTTTCTGCTGCAGTGCAGATCTTAGTTTTGGACCAGAGCACAGAGAGTAGCAGTGATACAGCATTGCACAAAGAACAAATCAGCACTACAGTCTCTTGCACTGTATTTGCTGTTAAGATTTTGCACCATCTTTCTGGATTCAGACTGTGGCTGGCAGCTAAAAATAAATTTAAAGTTACCTTTATAAATACAAGGAGCTTGCTTACTACATGAAACAGTTCTGCCCTCCAAAACCTTTGCACTTTATCTCATTATTCACCATGTATCAACATCATGGGCTCCAGGATCTGCATTAGGTGCACAGAACTTTTCAGAAAAGGGACTGTTTTTTAATTACGCTGCCAGAAAAGCAGAAAACAAGAGAAATGCGAGAACCTGGTCCATTCAAGTTCTTCTAGTTAAAGCACCTTTAAGCTTTGTAGAAAACACAAGTAAAATACCTCAAAGTGATCAAAATAAAAACTGAAAGATGCATACGAAAACCAGAAATAATGGCATCCACTTGGTGCAACTACAGAAGACAGAATGAAGGAAGACACATCCTTTTCTCCCAGGATGGGTGAATACATTCACCAGTGAAAGCCTGCAAACAAGTTAAAATGAAAAGCTCACAACTCCTTCCTATGTTAACTTCTGAATTTCTGTAAATTTCTGTTCTCTGCTCAGTTTTGGTTTCCTTTCCTTTTTCTCTCTCTCTCTCTCTCTCTATCCCTTCCTATAGTTTTCTTTTTTCAGATATTCCTACAGTTCAAGCACTTTCTAGCTGCAACCAAATAAATCTAAGGAATAAGCAGACAATCATAAATGATTAAATTACAATGGCATGACTATTTACAGCTAATGTCAAGTGAGTCATTTTAACTGTATGAACTCCCAACCTTTACAGCTGTTGATGTAAAATACAGTATTAGAAAGCACCTTCATGTTTCAGATTTGTTTAACATAGAAAAATACAAGAGCTGCATCCTAAAACAAATAGAACAAATAATTTAAAATGGGTGTATCTCTCTTCCCTTGCTTCCCTCCCCCTCTAAAGATCAGGAGACAAGGGTTCACTGCTTAACTGCATAGTCACCAAAAAAATACAGCCTGTTGTGCGACTGTCTGTAAATTCTTTTCTAATTTATTATGAATGACACCTCCCAATTGTAACTTAAGGAAAATACAGGAAGGAGAGCTTTTCCCCATCCCCGCTTGTCTTTAGCACGCATGTACAACTTTCTGCATGTTGTCAATTTTCCAATATTCCCCATCATTTTTATTGGTCATTGACGAAAAAACAGAAGAAAGTACTTTTTGGGAAAAATAATACTTGATTGGAAAAAAAGAATTTAAGAGTGGCACTTATAACTAACGTTATTTAAAAATCTCCTCAGCTTTCTGGGTGATTAGTCTCATTAAAGAAACATTTACATATTCTTTTCATATAATCATAGAATGGTTTGGGTTGGAAGGGACCTTAAAGATCACCCAGTTCCAACCTCCCTGCCATCAGCAGGGACACCTTCCACTAGACCAGGTTGCTCAAAGCCTCATCCAACCTGGCCTTGAACACTTCCAGGGAGGGGACATCCACAGCTTCTCTGGGCAACCTGTGCCAGTGTCTGACCCCCCTCACAGTGAAGAACTTCTTCCTAATATCTAATCTAAACCTGCCCTCTTTCAGCTTAAAGCCATTTCCCCTTGTTCTGTCATTAACTGCCCTTATGAAAAGTCCTTCCCCAGCTTTCTTGTAGCCCCTTCAGGTACTGGAAGGCCGCTAGAAGGTCTCCCCGGAGCCTTCTCTATTTCATGCAAACTGACTTCAATGAAGACACAGCCTCTCCAATAAATTCACAGCCACAAAGAAAATCAGCAATTTTGCTGCTGCTTTTTGTATAAGAGCATCACCTAATCCATAACAGATATGTTAGAAATGTACACTATGTGTTTTCCTTGGCATCCAAGGCACATTTTTTGAATGAGTTTATTCTCATCTACATGTACCCAGCCTATGCCTTGGACAATTCTGCAATGTCTAAGCATGGAGTACAGTGCACAGCAGCAATATCTAAGGACGATTCTAACAAGTTTACTGCAGGGCGGATCAGCAGGACTAAGAAGTTATGAACACCACATTCATACTGCTTCTGAGAACCAAGCTACTATTTCTTCACAGTGCTACAAAGAGTGGAAGAGATATACCTTTATAAATAGAGATTGCTATAGTCACATAAAACTCAAAATGTTTTAGTTAAATATTGTTGGCATTTATCAGAAAATTGCCTTTTTCTGAAGAGTAAGACCCTGAGCTCTATTAACACCAGACACACCAGCCTCACTGCAGCTAGAAAGCAAGCCAGATGCAGGAATCCCCTCCTATCCCACATACAGAGACCATGGGCACCTTATTCCCCTTCAGTGCAAAGAAGGTAATGCCAGCCCACCCACATGATTCATAATGAATGAGAATATTTTTAATCCAGATTCCACCCAACTTAACCAACTTCCATCACGTAAATCTTTATATTTTCCCTGTTTGGCAAGTCTACAGAGGGAAGAGATTTTTTGCTACACCCACATTAGTAGATGACACATTTTGTGTTTTGTTTCTGGGAGAGCTGAAAGGTTTTTCTTGCCTGATTACCCTTTCACTATTTACAGGTGTACTGCAGGGACAGGCTTAATGCGCCATCTAATCTGCAGTCCTTTCTTTGTTGCTCAGCACAGGGATCAGCATTGCAAACTAAATTTCTGACAAAAACAGCTCAAACTGTCCACAAAATTCCTTCAACAACATTGACAGATGGGAACTGACTGCCCCAAGCATTTGGTATGATAGAGTAAAGACTCATCAAATTGCACAAAATAAGATTTTTATTCCAGTACCTTTAAAGCCATGGTAATGTCAGTTTACATATGGTCTGTCTAACAACAGACAGACCATAATTTTCCTTTCTTTTTGCTTTTCCTTTTCTATTTTTTCATTTCTCGTGGAGGGGTAGCTAGTCTGATGCCATCTGAGAGTTTCCAAGCACACAAAGAGGGCTGAGCTAAGACCCACCTACTCCTGGTTGCCTATTAATATCGGGTTTATTGAGAGAAACATTCTCTCAGACAAAATAAAAAGCTCGCCTAGTTAGCAACCAGGTTAAATTTATGCTTGTGCTTGGACCCTGAACACCTCCTGGCCCTAAAGAAGGAAAGTTAAAGGAAATCCTTGGGGAGCACACAACCAAACCATTAAATCAGAAGACTCCTTTATTGCCCACTCATTCATCTCTAGTCTGATGTCTCTCTTGTTGCTCTGTGCACAGAGATGGAGACTTACTAGTGACGAAGTGTGACAACCCAAATCAGGAACTAGGGACTGTGAACACTTAGGTTGAAAACCACAAGGTCACGGACAGATGTAGCTTATAACAACAACCGAGTACTTTCCAAGCACAGGAACGTGCTAAGCCTTCCTGCTGCAGAGCCTTGCAGTTAGAACGACTACAACTTGCCTAGATCAGCTACAGATCCAGAGCAACAGAGCCATACAGAGGTCATACAGGTTGGCACCTTTCCTGAAATTGCCAGGAAAAAGTATACAGAAGGTTAACACCTAGAGTCTGCAACAAAGGCAGAATGCCATGGAGAGGAAGATGAGTCCTACATCACCTTTTAGTACTTTAGCATTAGTGATATCTTCTGATATCTCCACCTGCAACCTGTATGGAAGCATTGGGGTAAGAGAGCTTCACAGTCATGAATACGGATGCTGGTAGAAACTATTCGACATTTTCTGCCACCTCCTGTGCTGCCCTTCCCACGTCACTCTTCGTACAAAAGGGAGATGTAGCTGTCAGTTCCCACACCAGACTCATCTGACCCACCCTATCTCCATCTTAGCCAGGTGGAAGCCAGTCACATCTAACAAGGCCATGAGAAAGAAATTACACCACATTCATAATACCAGACATATTCCCAACCAAACCATGAGGTGGTATGGGAACAGTATTTTACTTTTGCTGCTGGGTCTCTTGAGCTCAGCTCTGCTCCTAAATTTCACAGTGCATCAGTTGTGATCAGTGCTTCTGAAAGGAAGAAGCTGCCATTCCCACAAGGCAGATGCAGTCCTAGGACTCAGATGAACATACTCAGCCAAAATGCATTGAGACATACAAACTAAAGCTCTGAATTTTCTTCAGAGAATCCACTCTACAGTTGGGAGGTTTGGCTGGCACCTGCTTATTTCCGTTCAGACTGATAAAGCCACAAAAGAAGTCTGTGTGAAGGAAGAGATCTCTGATGAGGAAAAGAATGACAAGTCTATTTCCATGCTTAAGACTGCAAAGCTGCTCAAATGGTTACAATGAGAGATCTGTGCACTTTGGCACAGTGAAGAATTAAGTTTCAGATCACAAAAATCTATAAAAATGCGTATTTGAACTAAACTGATATTTACTCAGCACCAAAATAGCCTGAGGGTTACACCTGCATACTCAAATTAATTTTCAAGTGCCTCTTTTGCTATGCAGGGTATTTTATGTGACAGTTGCACCGTACTTATATAACCTACTTGAAATGTATTTCCCCTTGTTTAGAGTAACAACTTTCTGGAGATGTCTCAAAAAGTCCAATTTGGAAAGAAATTAAAGGCAAGAACCTTCCCCACATACTGTTTCCTGACTTCCACGCAGAATACCTGCTGAGCAGAGATCAAGCAGGTCTCTGCTGATTCCTGAGCACAGGCTAGAACACATTCAGCTGTTAATAAATGAAGGCTTATATAAAGCTTTTCAATGTCTTCATCAATAAGAGCTCTATATTACTTACTGTGAAGTGCTTTTAGACGGATCTTATTGCCAGTGGATTACATATATGTTCAGGGGAACACAAAGCGGAACAGTAAGCACAGAAACAGAGGGGCTAGGTAACAAGTGCTCACCTACTCTGTCCCAAGGGATGTTAAACTACAGTGTTATCATTCCTGACAAATGCGTCTTCTTAAAGACATCTAGCGATAGCAACTCTATTCCTCTCCTCTCCACACACAGTCTGCCCCAGCACTTTACTACCCTCATTATTCTCTTCTTCACTGCCTTTCAAGCTTTTTACTTGTTCTAAACATCACGGAGATCGATAACAGACTGTTCTCACTGAAGTCTCTCATAAGCTCCCCTGAAAGTCTCTTCTTCACGTGAAGCACAAACAGTTACTCAATCAGTACTCCATGGCAGTTTTTCTGAGCCTCTAATTCTCACTGCCTTCCCTCTGGATTCTCTCCAGTTGACTCAGATCCTTCATAAAAAATTTAGTATAGCAGTCCATCTACAGCCACATCAAGCCTGAACTAGGCATAAGGATGACTTCTAACATAGTGTAGGACTACAAGGCTACATAATCTGACACTGGGTTATGTTTGGGCAAATGTTATGAACTGCTTAAGATCTTTTATTCCAATAAAAATAGAACAGTTCTATGAGAACAGGAGTAATACGCATATACATTATCAAAGACAATGTTTTCACATAAGCAAACTACACAATTCAAATTATTCTGTGAAAAGTACACAATCTGTCCAGGAATTAGCAGTACTAAGTCATTACCTCTCAGTCAGGAGATGTACAACTATGCACAAGAATCACAGTAGCCAACCCTTTGTTATCCTAAAACACCTTTCACAAAGAGCTTTCACCAGGCCATTCTGTTTGTCTGACAGGCTAGATGCTTGGTCTGGTTTTCCTTGAGAAAAGGCTTCGAGACTATGATCAAACAGCAGTTATGAATTGCTTAAAATTACAAAGAGCACCAAACCAGCACAGGTTAGTAATACTAGAAAAAAATCACCTCCATCCTATAACAGTGGTTTTAAAGAGTTTGAGGAAAATGGGCTGCAGTTCTCCAGCTCAAGGTTTTCTTTTTTACAGACCATGAAATTCCTATAACCTAAAACTGTAAAACAAAATTCTGTCCTTTGTACTTACCCTTCTCTTTGGTACTCCTCATCCAAATTTGACAAAAGCTGGGACCCAGCCACAGACAGATCAAGTGCAGCTAAAGGTAGATCTCGATAAGCAAAATTAACAAGCTGTACAGGAGCAATGCTTTTGGTCTCTTCTTCCACTTGCTGTGAAATTATCTCAACTTCTGAAACACCGCCTTCTATTGTAGGCCTGAAAATATAATAAGCAAAATAAAAATCCCTCCCTCTCCACACACATCTACACATAAACAAGTATAAATAAGCAAGCAAGTAAAAATAAGTTAGAGACAAGAACTTAACAGAATCCTAAAAAGACAGCAACTTAAAAGGCCTTTGCAAGGTCATTGAGGGAGGTGGCCTCATTGAGGGGACAGACCAAATGTCTCCAAATTGGTCTTTAGTAGATCCCCCTGAAATCAACAGAAACCTCACAGACAAATGAGAACAGCATTTCACTGATGAATCAGCTTCAAAAGCACTAAATATAAATGGATGCATTATAAACAAACAAGTATGCAAACAGTGCATGAACCCAAAAGCAAAATATTTGTGCAAAACAGAAAGGCATGTAACTATGCCAACTAAAAACTCACTGATTGTTTTGTAAGTTAGATCAGTGAGCAATGAATACCTAAGCTTATTAATCATTATATACAAATCAACTGTTAATTACTGGATGCAGTTTGACTCCTCTTTCACTGTGGGTCAATATTCAAATAGTTTTGATGGATGGTGACTTTGTTTCATTCAAGCAGAAAGGATCATTCTGTTACAAGTTATTTCAAGATAATTCTGAAAGGAGAACAAGGATTCAGAAAAATTATGGACTCCTCTACACAGATGACTATTATCTACCCTTATGTACAGCTTCTAAATCTGAATGTGTATTCTTCTACCACACCACTAACATTAGTGGGAACTCCAAACAGGTAAAACCAGACTCTGACTATATGTATCTTCCACATTTATAACAAGATACTACTTCTCTAGAAACTCAAACTTTGTCAGTTAGCCTATTACCTAGCGCATGCAAAGGATGACTTCATTGTAGCAGAGAGCATGCAGGTCAAGCCCCAGCAGGGACTGATCCTTTGCAGTACACAGTGAAAGCTACTTGCTTCATTTGATTCAGGAGTAGGTACAACCATAAACTTCAGCTTTCATCCAGTGGAGCTAGTTAACTTCTGTTAACTTCTCAAAGGTTTTCAACAGCAGGTGTGAAGGTATTTTTCCCTAGGGATACCATTAAAAAGTACTCTTTAGAAGAGTTCTTAACTCATATATCTTGTGAGTCTAAGGATCTGGGTGAAGGAACTAAAATTCTACATGAAAGAGAGAGAGAAAGATTCTATTGGTGAGAGCCTGACCATTAGACTAACCCTTTCGGACAGAAAACATTTTTTTCTAAATTAAAAGGAGCTAACTGCTGCCAGCATTACACAAGAAAGTAATTTTAAAAATCAGAAAATGCTGTTATCTCTCAAGCATTTGGCAGTGAAAGGCTGCAACTATGTCATACTATGGCAGAAAGAAGTAGTAAAAAGGAAGCACTATTTGAAAACCCTAAAGGCTTATTTTAGTCTTTGTCTAATTCATAATGGAAATGGAAGAATCTCGTTGCTTTCCAACAGAACTGTACTCCTCTGTAAACAATCTGAAATCAGAAGCCCAGAGGGAAGATCTAAATTTAGCAAGAATTTTCTTTCTTTGATTTTCACCTTTAGTGCCATCCTGTGGACGTTTACCTTTGCAAGTCCAATCTGGTTCAGTTTTGCATGAAAGAGCATACAATGCTCCAATTTCCAGTATTACAAGAGAAAAAGGAAATGGGTTAGCGCAGCCTTCCCTCTTCCAACAGTATTTACCTTCTGTATTCTTAGACACATTAAATGACAGACATTGTCTGATTTAACTGAAAAGAAAAACAAACAAACCAACAGACTAGTGTTGTCAAACAGCTTTGGGACAGGTTTGGTGGCAGGGAAGAAAAAAGGTAAGCAGATCTGAAAACAATATGACATGTTAGTTTTCAACCACTGGCTGTTAGTAACGTATCAGACATGCTTCTAGCATTCATGGTTCCTCTGCTACTTCATACTCCTCAAGCAATTCACCAAATCCTACTACTCCTCAAAATATCAACTTTTCCTTCCAGTAATACTGATAGAAACCTCTTGATGTCACAATGTCATTCTCCTACAGGTAAGAACCTGTTCCCTTCTATTTAAAATAAGTTATAACTATCTTCACATGGTACTTACTGAGGATTGGTCATGTTGGAGGATACAACCAAATCAGTAGTGGTTCCAGTATTTAACTAATTCCAGCTGCTCTGCACAGCGGTTCTAAGCCTTCCAAGATTAGGTCTCTGTGAGAAGCAAAACAAAGTTACCTAAAACACAGTTGAAAGAACTCCAAAGGGCTGCATGGATGTTTGTTGTCAAGTTACAAGTTTGTCTAATAATTTTATGTCCCCCATGATTCTTTCTCAAAGAGTTTTTATTCCAGGTTAATTACTCCATATTATGGAAGCTGTAAAGTTACAGTGCCTTTTCTTATACACATGGACATTTGCTCACGTATATACTTCCATATCAACACGGGTGTTGCTTTCAGCCACTAGATTGTTGATAAAGAAAACTAAGATCAGAGGGGAGAGTGGTTTTTCAAAGAAAGCTCATGGCTTCAGGAGCATAAATTCTATTGGAAGCCAACAGAATTTGTTTGGTTTGTTGTTGGGGTTTTTTGGGGGGTTTTTTTGTTTTTTGTTTTTTTTTGTTTGTTTGTTTGTTTGTTTTTTGTTTTTTTTTTTGGTTTTTTTTACAGTTTAATATACTTTATAGAGATGAGCATTAGCTTTGTCAAAGTTTGGGGTTTTGTTCTCCACTTTCCAATTTGAACTGTGCTCCTGATTCCCTTTGCTACTTTAGAAAGTCTCTTCCAAGAATCAATTCACATTGTCAAAACATTCTAGATGGGCTGTTATCAAGATGGTATTTTGCTCAATAAAACCCACTAACACATTTGGAAAAGACGCCATGTTTCCTTGTGGCAAAATCTCCATTTGTGTTGTACGTGGACCAATGCATGGCAACCAAAATGGCAGAGGACAAGCTAGTGAGAATGAAACCTGCTGATACACAGGTTTTGGTAGCCAGAAAAATATAAACCAGAGAATATCATATAAGATAGAAAAATTCTTGGAAAATTATGAGAGATTTTGTAAAGCTACTGTCAAGATTATATGTTAAATAACTTTTAAAAGTAGAATGTAAAACCATAGTCTTTTAATTAAACAGAAATAGTTATTGTTAAATTAGAATATTACTGACAATAACACCAAAAAAATTTAATTATAATGAAAAATGCTTCTTACACTAAACTTTATGCTAGTCAGTTACATGCTGAATTGTTAGTATCAGTCAAGTACAGTGGAGACATATAAATATAGCGACAGTATGACCCTTAACAATCACTTGATACCAAGTCATAAAATTGAACTTACATGTTTTGGAGACCCATTTCTATGGCTTTATTTCATGTCTTGTAACCTTATAATAATGTAAAATGCAGTCAATGCATTGTCAGATTTTCCAGATAATGTGCCTGGGCATACAAAAAGAAAGGGTCTACACTGTGACCACCCTCCTCAGGTAGATAAGTTAGCCAAAAGCAATTTAATTATTCCTTATAATTAATTATAAACAGGAAAATACACATATTTTAGATAAACACACACATTTCATTTATGTATTACCTTGCAGTACTTCTAAATGCAGAGTAAGAAGCCAACTTTTTTCAGATAAACCTTCCCTGATACAGCAAAGATGTGATTAAACATCCATTCGATATCAATGGGAGGGAGTCTCTTCCCTGGCCATTGTCGTTCTTGAATTATTTTATTAATTATATCCCTAAGGTAGCAAAATACTAAAACTTTTGCCTAAAATTATGCATGTTTAAATAATGCACTGAAGGGATTTGGTGAATCTGTACCTATGACAGCTTTATCATAGCAACTGTTACACCCACCAGCACAACAAAACTAAAATATAACTATCAGCCTTGTTTTGTGGTATTAGCTCCCTAAGATCTCATTTTAGGTTGACACTTTTCAATAAAACAATTTTTAATGAAAAATTTTACCCAAATCAATTGTTTTAAGCTCTCGACCTGAGAAAATGGTAAAGGCATGAGGTACGCTGCACCTGTCTTGTGAGGAATTGAGAATCCTGCTGTATCTGCATTTGCAGGCCTGGAGAATAAAAGGTAAATGGGGATGCAGCTGATTTAGGCAATGAGAATGAAACTGACAGAAACTGGCCTCTGAGGACAGGCAGACAGATATAGATATGGAAACTTCTTAACATAATAAAAAAACTCACCATTTATTTGGGAGACAGTACAGTGATAATACTCACAACCTTACTCCCAAAGGGGGTTTATAAAACAAAACAATGACAAAATATGCACATCTAGATTTTTTAAAATTCTTATTTTTAGCTTAATCTCAAGATTTTGAAGGAACTTAAGTCATAACAGTGGGGCCAGCAACACTGCAGTTCTTTCAACAGGACATGAACATGAAATATTTGCCCCTCTACAACACAGACTCAGTCTCTTCTTCAATAGAGAATTTTGTTTTACAATTCAACCAGATCTGACCAGTGGCAACACCAATAAACCAGACCTACTCCCTCCTACTGGAGTTGGCAGCTCTGCAGACAACACTTGCTCACCACCAGAACTGAAGGAGCAACTCACAGCCAGGCAGCAAGCTCTTCTGATAACTTTGATGTCTCCACAGGGAGCAGAGTCCAACTTGCCTTAGTTGAAGGGATCGTTACCATGACATAAGGTGCTCACAAAAGTGAGACCAGTAACGTGGAAAGAGATCTGAAAGATCTGAAAGGAGATAGAGGGAGTCAAGTCACCAAAGGACTCAGTGGAGCCTTCCTGAGAGAAAAAGTGGCAAAAAGTGAGTAATTTCTGGTGCAGATGACTAATGTATTAACTGATTTAATTAATTAAAAGGACAAGTGGTTAATATGTATGGTAAGAGGGCAGCACAACTGAAACCTTCAAAATGGACATAATACATTGCGTATATCTATATCCTAAAGGGATTAGTACTATTCATGCTTCTTTCTAGGCTTTACGCGAGCAACAGAAAGGTCTTAACGTATACTGATATTTTGGAGAAACTTATTCTTTCCATCCGCTCCACCTCATCTATCTGTTATGTTCAACACTTCCTTATAAAAAACCCCAGGCTTTTACAGCAGCATAAGACACTTCCAACTTCCACAGGAAACTTCTAGGCAACTGGGTGGTGTTTAAAGGCAAAAAGGAAGAGTAAGGGAGATTTCGTTCTTCTGCACTTATCACTTGGTTGCATTCCTCTAGGATATACTCTAGGCAAAGAGCAATGATGTGGCTCTCCTCCCTACCATCAGAGACATGTTAGGGGGCAGAGGTATTTGGGTATTCCTTTCACCACCCAAGAGTGGAAATTTTTCCATGCAGCCCTCTCCACACCTATCCCGCTCAGCGGACAAAAAGTGTCTTGTCTCACGGTCTCATCTGAAGGAATTAGTTAACAGTTCCAGGGTTGGGTTTTTTTCACTCCTTGGAACTGAGATGAGACAGCTGCAAATGCATCATGCTGAGTTTCCATGTGAGTATGAGCAATGCCCATTTTGTGAGAGTTCAGCAATTCTATTCTTTCTGTGGTTTAAGTGTTTTCAAGGTGAGATGGCTGTAGAAGGAGCAGTTTCACAAGTGTAACAGAATTAATTTAAAAAGGAGATATGACAGAAAGAATTGTCCCAAAAAATTTCTAGTGCAAGCTTTGAAATGGCATAAACCCCAGAAACATTTACTGGACTAAATGACTGACATACTGTCTTGTTATGTACCAAGAGGACAGTGCAATCTGATGGGAAGCACATTTCTGCATCTGTTTTTTTGTATAAATACAAGTTTCTAGACTAGTAGCCCAGCTTAAAATGTGCAGGATCACAGTTCAAATCTCAGCAAAGCTGACTCAGCTCTTCACTCCCCTGCAGCAGGTGAAGGAAGTTGCACACAGTTCACTGAGCTCTTTGAGGCAAGACCTTCTAAGTGCTTCTTAAGTGCTGTACTCACCTTACAAGCCCTTCAGGTTTCCTCTGTTCTTTGCACAGGTATTACACATACCAGTGTTCCTCAAAGCTTTTGCAAGGTACCCTTTGCTTGATTATGATTTCTTTGACCCTATCCTCTGTGGAAGTACTGGCAAGCAACTGCTTCACGGTTCATGGGTTATGCTCAGAACCATGAAGGAGAAGTGGGGTCATGTGCTACAGTTGAGCAAAGGTTCAGGCTGCTGCCCTTGCCCCGCACACATCCTGTGCAAGTTAATTTGTTAACATTTAGATCAACCATCTATTGTCAGTTACCACACCTTGGCTGTAACTTACTAATAAGGAGATAAAGTCCAGCTTAAACAACGCAAAGCAAAGAACAGTTTGGAAAGCATATGTTAAAGAGTAGCGTATGTGAGATGGTGTTTGTTGTTTGTACGTACACTCTAAGCAAAAAAAACCCAAACCCAACAAAAGCAACTTAAAAAAAAAAAAAACCAAAACAAAACCAAAACAACCCAACCAGACAACTGTAGTCTACTTGTGCATGAAAACAATGACTTTTAGCATTGGTTTAAGCACTGTCTTACGAAATATGTCCCACAATGTAGTGGGCCCAATTGGTGGTAGGGAGTAGGAAGCTGGCTTAATTTAAGCTGTTTGCACCAAAGCCTCTACTAACTTGCACCCTGTTTAGCTGAGCTTAAGTCAAGACCACAAGGTTCAGAGCTGTTGCACTTGCTCACATTCTAAGGAGTATTATCATGAAGCTGTAAGCTCCTGTCCAAAATACAGACACTAACTGAAACTTCTGAGTTTACATACTTGCAAGTAGCTACAAACCCAAATTCTGACATTTTCTTATAACTAACGGTTCTTCCACACAGACCCTCAACAGCAGCTTAGACACATGGACAGGCTCACGGTTTGTATTCAAAGTAAATGCGTCACACTTTGAGGAAACACTGCTGTGTTTCCTGCAATGCAGGTTTTGGGTATTCCTCCCCAGCTCCTGCTCCTTCCACTGCTCATGCCATAGCCAGGCACCTGCACACAGGCCATTACTGGGAGCTGGACCAGGAAATTGATTGGGCATGTCAACCAACAACAACAAAATTAATTTTCTTTTCCTGTGTATCAGGATGGCTTCCCTGATACAGGTCACAGTACAGCTCCAAAAATAGTTATGTCAGCAAAACTGAGAGGGTAGGGCAGTGCGCTGTGGGTACAGCAAACAAACAGCATGGTGGAGAAATACTTAAGATCAGAAATATTCAAATCAAAGATGATGTGTCGAGCCATTGGCTATATTCAATTGGAGGAAGCACCCAACCTGAAAATGCTTAACAGACTGGTGAAGGGGAGGAAATGAAAAGGGCTTCTGGGGAGGGTTTTTCCTCTTTCTGTGTCACACTGGAGCTTTTAATTCTGAACCTAGCATACATCAGGAAATGGAATCTTGTTTCCTTTGTGCAAAAAAGTTATGATCTTATTTCAATCTATAAATTAAAATTCTTATACAGTCTAAAGCTCAAATGCAAATAATGGCTATTAAGGTTCCTGCTGGGCAATCCAAAGGAGGTCATGGAGCTATCCAGTAAAACAGAGAGAAAAGGAAAAAGGAGCAGGGGAAACACCTAACCGGACATTACCCCAGAAGCTTTCAAAAGGAAAGGGGAAGAGTGATTTAGGGGTAGCTACATTTAGCTCTCATGAATCAGACTACCCAAATTTCTTTCATGATTAACACCACTGATTATCACCCTGAAGATCAGCGTGAAAGTAACACAATCACTCATCTCTACTAGTGCAAGCCACATTTCTCCAAGAACTGAAGCGAGGCTCCCTGGGATCACAACCTGACAATTCTGACACTTGTTTTTGTTTTAACCTCTCTGTGAGAATTTTAACCAGCTCCACACATCTGCATTTAGAAAGTTTTATTGGTCATGCATGTCAAAACAGTTTCCTTCAGAAATCCAGCAACCTGCACTTCTGAAGGGGAAACCCTGAAAATCTCCTGCAGGAGAGATCCTAGCACTTCCTTGCTTCACTTCAGGTTGAACAAAATTGGGTTTTTTTTTTCTTTTTTTCTCCTAATGACTATAAACAGGCTCATTGTGATAAAAAATTTAAATTTCTTCTCATTAAACTGACCCTCCCTAATCCCTTTGATTTAAGACAAGAGTTTGATACAGTATTTGTTTATGTGGCTCTGTATATGTAGATAAGGAATACTCCCTTTATTTGTTTTAAAATATGATTAGATTGTCAAAAGATTATGATCAGAGAGATGCCACACAGAAAACAAACAGCAAATTAACTTCCTTATCAAGTCTAGTACATTCGACACATATTATTTTAACACTGCAGATTCCCAGTTCCATTTATATCTTTAACATTCCCATGCAGTATCCTGAAAAGGAAAGAAGTACAAGGGATAAAGCTTTTTATTTCAAGAAAGAAGTGACATTGAATTTTGCATTTTTTTAATGGAGTACAGTTTTTAAATACATCACATTAAAAAAAAAAAAAAAAAAAGGAAAAAAGGAAAAAAGACTCCCTCACAGGAAAGGTATTTAGATTGGAAAAAAAACAGGCATTCAGAAATTAGGAAATGGCAGATTTGAACTTGCTCATGCAATCGTAATTCTACCCCCTTGTGGGATCATCTTGTATGCTGAAATTAAGCAGAATGCTGTTTATGGAAAAAAGAGCATGTAATCATGCAACTAAAGACTGTCTCATTATTCGAAAGTATAGTTCATACTTTCTAGAGAGAAGTTTAGACAGGCCAAAAAATAGAAAAATCTCATGCACAATCATAATAACCTCTCTGCAAATGCATCATGATTATTGGTCGAATCTTGAACTTTTCAGTACTGCAGATTTGGAATAAAAGACAAATAACTCTAGCTGAAAGAAAGCCTTTAGAGAAGGACTAGACCAATACAAACTCCCAGGAGAGCCCAGTCAAGCCCACTCTCTTCTGAGGAGCTTGCTGACATGCAGCATATGGTACTTCCAGACAGAAAGAAACAGGAGGAACTGCTGTGTTTGGGATGGTTATGAAACGACTCCACTCATGCTCCTTTCCTCTGCTATCTCTTCACCTAGAAACTGTGGAGAGAGGGCAGGGGCTATGTAGCAGGTCTACAAACAGGGTTCTGTGATGTGCACACATGCCAGCACAAACGTGCCGTCACAACACGTAACGGTGCTGCCCTGACAGCTCCTTTGGGCTCTGGTTCCAGTTCATGCTACACTGTGCATACTAGCACTGCTGAAATTCCATTGTTCTGATACACTCCCAAGATTTTCCAGAAAAGGCACACGTCCAGCAATCCAAAATGTAGCTAATTCTGCGGAGGTAATAGGGCAAAGAAAAGGTAGTTCTTGGGACTGAGGGCCTTCTGCTTGCCAAATTTTAACACTCTATGGCAAAAAACAGGAACAACACAACATCTCAAAAATCTGGAAGAACTAACTAATTACCAAGGCTTCCCAAACATAAGGTTTGCTCTTAACTACTTAATAAAGAATATCCATTCATTCAGCAACAAGATTATCATTTGCTCTCTTACTCTGGAGTAACTCTCCAAGCTTGCCATTTACTTTACTTTTACAAACTACCCCCATTTTGCAATGATAAATTGATGATCCCAACAGCTGTTCTCTATAGCTTCCCTGTGTGGTCAAAGTGGAAGAAAAAAACTCCTCACTATAGGGCTCTTGAGGCCAGAGAACAAGCAAAAGAGAGCACTCACATATTTAAAAGGCCCCTTTACAGATTTGTCTAGTCTTTGAAGTCTGGGTTTGCTTAATAAGAAGGGAAAGCACAAAAGCACACTCAGTGTTTCATATGAGCGTTAGGCACAAGGCTGCCAACTTACACTGTTTTACTGCATGTCTCAACACCAGCTCTGCATATGGCACCAACTGCCGGCGATGGTACTTTCATTTGACAAAAAGTGAGGTCAAACCTACATACGCAAAGCAGCACCACTCAGACCAGACATGGCTTCTAGCAAGATGATCTCTCTTTATAGCCCAGCACAAGGACACTAAGAGGGACCGTGGGCTTGGTTAAATCGCTCCGGCAGAGCGCTGTGTTGATGCTGCTTCTGGGCTCACAGTTGGAAAGCTCAGTATTAGGTAGCCTTTGTGATGTGCCACTGCACGTGTCAGTAGGAACAAGCCTGGCATCAACAGCTCCACTGAACTGCAAACATCTGTTTTTTTCTGGTCTGCGAAACTGAATGACTCTGGGCTCAGGCAGCATGTGGTTAGAAGATCATTTGGACAAACTTCCTAACACAGGCACTTCCCTCCCAACCCAACTGAGATTTTTTTGTGCCAAAAATCATGGTTCTCAAAAAACAAAAAAACCCAAAAAAACCCCAAAACCAACACCACAAAAAACCCCCAACCTAACTCTGATCTTCCTTGGATTAAACGTTAAATTTGAAACCCAAACAAAACTGGGTTTATACGTGCTTGTCCAACAACTATTCAGTTTCTGAATTTTAAACATTTGGGGATAACACTAACCTATCTGAATCATATGAAGCCAAATTATTACTACTGGAAGCAATTCAAGTACCAGTTTAGTTTCAAAGAAGTTTGGTTTGCTTGTGTCTGTCAAGAGTCAACTTTTGGATTTGCTTCTACTTCTCCTTTTCTTACTCCCTAGAACTACAGTGAAAAGCCACTAACCAGAGACCTGCAGCCATGTCTTTTGTTTTCAAGCCAAGCAAGACAGGTCCAGTCACTCTTTAGAAGAGTAAATAAAAAATACATTCACTTTTCAGCATGCCAGAATGAATGTTTTTAGGTCTACATAGATAGCCGGCAGGTCTTCTCTGATTAGATTTGAGTTAATCACACACACAGTTTTTGCAGTCTGCTAATGGTTTTTGAGGTAAAAATACAAGTCCATTTGAATCCAACAGCAAAATTTATTTGGACAGAGCTGGAATTCCACTGAGGCTTTTAACACTAGCGACAGAGTAACACAAACACTTGAGTCAGTCTGCTTTGAGATGTCCCTCAGTATGATGTGTCTCAATTCAGTGGGGTGACACTGTCAATCTGTCTTAGGGGACACCGTCATAGTCTTGTGAAAGTAGTAGGGTCACCCCCTGTCTGCTATGAAAATAATTAAAACTCACTACATTTTAATTACCCTCCAAGTAAGATGAGCAGAAGATATCGTGGATGGAAACTTGAATATTGCCTTTCAGCCATTAGACTGCAGCCTCAAGACTCTTCCTCAAGCTATTAATTTTTAATTTCTTTAGAATCCTAGGTCTAATAGATTATGGATTGAAATGGCTTCAGAAAATTTTAAAAGTATTCTCTAATTTTCTAGAAGAGCTAATATCAACCAAAATACAAAATATTCACAATACTACAGAGCAAATCTCATGAGAAATTCTTGACATTTATTTATCCTCTCAGAGCTGAGGATTTCAATGCATCTCACCAATTATGGCTCTGTGAGGCCTGTAAATATTATATTCCTATATAAGAAGGAGACTAAGAAAGTTCTTTAGATCAATTATACGTCTCTCACATATCAGCAGTACAGAATCAAAACAAACGCAAGTAGCCTGGTACTAAATCCAGTCAAGCTATTAGACAAGTCAAAACCAGCATCTGGAAGTAAAGATTTTATTGTAAGAACCAACTATATTATAAATATATTTTTCAGAAATATCTATGTTCTGACATTCCTGATAAGTATTATGGGTGACATTCCAGACAAAATGCAATAAATTTATATGAATTTATGACTTTACTACGTATCTTAAAAACAAGTATATAATAATTAACCAACTGATGTGAAATACGTTGCTCTTCTCCCAAACAGCACTATGCTTTGTAGTTTAGCTTCTGGAAACAAATAGCCCAGCTGTTTTGACTGCAAATAGCTGCAGTATTTCATCTTGGTGATGCATACAGGGTAAACCTCACTCTGTGAGATCAGACAGCTAATATTCTTGAATTCACATCCTGTCTGGTACTTTGGAGGAAAGTTAATTCACACAGTGCATGCACACACAACAGTTGTACTGTTCATGGCTGGGAAAAATCTTTCCTGATCACTGGGAGCCTAAAATGCAAGATTTAACCACCTTATCATAGTATGCAGCATACCAATAGCCATGATTTTAATACACAGCTAGTGTATTTAACTGTATAAGCCTGGCTCCCTCAGCAGGTGATGGAATGCACATACTACATACTATAGGCTAGGTTTCTGCCACAAAATACTCATGTTGAGGGACTCAGTCCAAGCTGTGAGTGAGCAGGTTCAGCCATGACAGTCCTACATACAATCTAGAGGAAGCAACACACCCAATGCGGCCATGTTAACTGGCCAGTGATTTCCACATTTAGTAGCCAAGCCTGCACCTTCCCCCCTCACTTCTAATTGAAGGCCAGAACACAACATCACAAAGGAGAGACAAATGGCTACTGCATGTTGGAGTCAGCCTAGACTATCTGCTGCAAACTGCATAGGTGACAAAACAATTCTTCCCACTGGAAATTGGATGAGAAGTGCTTGCTCTTTGTCCTGCAGCAAAGAGTAGCTACAGTGCTACGGCTACCATAATTTCCCTGATCCTACCAAATACAAAGGGGAAAGAAAACGCAGGAACTTGAATGATCTCTGCAAAAGTTCATCTAGTTGAATATGTCCCTGCTCATCGCAAGAGGGTTGGACTAGATGACCTGGAAAGGTCTCTTCCAACCCAGACCATTCTATGATAAGCAGCACAGCAACAAAATGCATGGAGGGAGAAAAGAGGAGATCTGGTTTGACACCTGTTGCAGCCAAATCACAGGATATGGCTTGGTGAAGAATTCACACAGCAAAGAGCCAACGCCCCCAAGGTCTGGTTCAGTATACGACTACAAATTATATACTTCATGAACAATTACACTTTTACTTCTACCTTACATTGTGCATTTAAAGTAGGTATTTTTGAGCTTAAAAAAAATAGTATGTTCATTTTAAAATAATAATTTCCAGGCACTATCTGTACCTAAATATATGCTTTGGAACTTTGAAGTCTAGTTTTCCTACTTTGAAAAAGACAACCAAAAAAATGTTACTGTTTTTTGTTTGTTTGTTTTAGTAGAACTTTAATAATAAGCATTAGGTTTTCAGAACTCTTTTTACTAGAGGTAATTGATTCATTAGTTATTTTGTACAGAATACAAGAAGGATCACTGAGGTATGTAAGAGGAGTAGTTTCTGAAAATGTTGAAAAGTATTTGCTCTGCATGGGCATCCAGAAATTTTCCTACTAGATGAAGCCGTTTGCTTATTCATATAAATGCATATTAGAATGCATTCAGTTACTGGTCATATAATACACCACACATGGAAAGTAAAAACGCTAAACTGATCTTTTCCCCCCCTTCAAGAATACACAACCAATATCACAATCCCCACTGAGCCCTCATCTCTTTTAAACTCTGCAAGAACAGAGAGGACTGCTACTCTTGTCACAGGAGTAAATAGAGGGCACCACAAGCTACTGCATAAATTCCAGAGAAGAGTGCAGGAACACCCAGCCATGAACTGCCTTTGTTTTAAAGTGGAGAAGTGACAGCTTGTGCTCTTCCACTAATAATGTCAGTATGGCAGAGAAACTTGAGATTAAATTCTCAACTGCTAACTCCCTACCTAAACCCAAAGTCCAAGACCACATAGCAAATAGGTGCCAGGGTCTGGATTAGAACTCATGTTTCTGACTTTTGGTCTGACATTTACTGAAAAATGCCACTTCCCAATAGAAAGAAAAGCCTCTGGTATTGTAAGTGTAGGTTGCTGGGGTTATTAAATACATACAGAAAATCTTGCAAAAATATATTTTTTTAAGTCTTGTTTGATTCAGAAATATAAAAGACTGCAAAATCAATATAAATTCTCCAATAAAACAAAAATATCTGCAAAGAATTAAGATTATACTGGCCTCAGGTCAGAGATTTACTACACTGAACACTGTAAAAACAAGCAGTAGAAATGAAACAAACTGCTTGCTGTAAAGATCAATAAGGGGTTTAAAGAGGTAATACCTTGTAACCATTCATTTCTAATCTTCATAGTTCCAAAACACTGCTCCTTAATAAGACTGTTATTATCTTGTGTTACCCTTCTCTACTCACAATATACAGATTTCAAACACGATGCTGACAATTGACAGTTCACGACCTGTTGGGTTTACAACCTTTGAAAAACACAGGATAGAAAGCTTTCAGATAGTATCAAGCATCTGTTCTCAGTGAGAGCTGTCAAAGGCATCCACTGCAAAATTCACTGCAAGACTGAGACGGGAAAGGTACCAAGATGACAATCAGAATTCTATGATTTTTAAGGTCTTAGAAATGAATAAGGGCAATAAAATTTGGTCCATACTTTTGTTATTCACGACATGCTACTTGGAGATACATTAGGTATTTAGAAAGTGTTTTTTGAAGTGACATAAACCCTGCTCCAAAGTACTTAATCTAATTTGAGACAGTGTTTGCAGTAATAAGATCACACAGTTTTTAACAAGTATATACTAAATAGCTTATAAATATAGGTTGGTTTAACAGACCTGTAATACATGTTGTGATACTGAAGATAGGATCTTTTAGGAAAAATTGCAGAATAGGTAGCATGAGAAACAAGAGAATGCTTCAGGACAGGAAACTTCTGTCTTGAAACAAAGATGAACAAGTTTTTGAAAAAAATTTCCATTAACAAGTAATTTTTTTAATGCACATTATCCTTCATTAACAGCTGATACTACAGAAACACTCCTCTGCTAAGCACAAAACAGACACGTGTCCAAACCGAGCGTAATGAACTTCAGAGAATACTCGGAGAGAAGAAGTGTTAGGCAGCATCCAAAGGCTAGAAAAATAATCTGCCAAGTACACGTCGGCCAAAACACAGTGAACCCTCATCCAAGAGCAGAGCACTTCAGACTCCTATGGCACTAAAACAATGAGATTAGAGCAGTTCAGGCAGCTGTACCCTTTTAAAGCATCTTGCCACTCACTTGTGTACTGCTGCAGATGGCAAACAGAGCACACATTTATAGGGCAGAACTAATTTCTCCCGCTTTCAACAAAAGCATGCCCCATTTCATAAGTCCCAAGGAATACCTGTGCTATAGCATGATATGGAATTGTAGCATGCATCAAATTTTCACTGACATAAGGAGTCAACCCATTCATTTTCCATTAAATTACTATGCATTCCTCTGTTCTTGTAAAAAAATAGGGTAAAACACAAGCCATAAAAACTAAAGACACATATACATTTTACGTCTCTCTGCTTTTAGATGAAATGGCTTACTGAAATAAAAGATTGCTTTACTGTGTCCAGGCCAATAGTCTTCCTTTCTGGATTAGAGAGACAGATTATAGCAGCTCATGCTGAGCTAGCACTGCTGCAAGCTGGACTTTGATACTAGTTGCCAGGCTGCCTAGTTTAAAGCTAACTCGGGTATAGCTGTACAAACTGCAGCCTGCAATGCAGCAGCAAATTAAGTATTTAACTCAAACCAAAATCCTTTTTCCCTACTTAATGAAAAACAGCTGCCGACAAACTATGGATTTGGTGTTCTTTCATATGCAAAAAGATTTGCTGCAAGTATCTAAAAATATACTTCATGGCCAACAGCCCAAGGAACCGATCAATGAAAGTTCAAGAGGTGCATTTTACAGTCCAGATGGTCTCAAACTGTGCTCCACTGACAACTTACAGACATGATTGGTCACATTATGCTGACTTTTCTCCCCTTTGCTGTACAAGTTTCTGTCCAAAAGATGAAAAGTACATCTACAATTCTTAAAATATTTCTCCTTAAACATTTTCTCTTTTTGCTACAGTTAGCATAAAAATAATCACAGCAAATCAATGAGATGAGAGGCTGTCCCAGAGACAACTTGGTATAAAATACGAATCAAACTTGAACCTCTGCAGCAGGATGACCTTAAGGAGAGCTCGCAAGAAAATTACACAATCCACATGTACACACATACACTCTAGATAATGACAAAAATTCCACAAGGCAAACACAGCATGCCTTTTCCTAACCTGACCTACACTCTTTTTCAGTGGATATGGTGTCAAAACTTGGGCAAAACTGGGGAAGAGCAAGAGATCTTACTTGCTTATTTAAAGTAAAACCTAGTAGGATTTTCTAGGCAATGGATCACAACAGCGAACAGTATTCCTAGATCTTGATTTATTAAATACTCATGCCTGAAAGGTTTCCTCCAGCACTTCAGTTATAAATGGTTATAAAAATGCAAAACTACACCTTGGGGAAAAAGATGAGGACTAGTGTAAACATACCTTTATACATGCACCAAAAAGAACACAAAATTACCTAAAATCTGACAAAAATCTAAGCTTTCATAGGGGATACACATACTCTATCTATGGACATATCCGTATCTTCATCCATCTTCTCAATTGGATGTGAAATTAACAATTAGCAACTTGAACGTCATTGACACCAGACACCATGGTAAGTAACAAGGGGAACAGCTAGGTCCAGCATTTAGATTCAGTAGCTGTTGCTATGTATCTTTCTCCTTGCTCAAATCACAAGAATTCTTATACTTCAGTCCTTTGGGGGCGAAAGGAAGAGAATGCTTAGCCTGATATGAGGGAAGTCATTAGAAATTAAGTAACATGTAGCTGTAGCTGCATTGCCCATAGCAGAGAAGTGAAAATCAGGTCATGTATGGCACCTTGATATATCATTTTTTATTTTGATCTTGGCTTGCAAGTCCTTTCTTTCTCCTTCCCTTGCTAAGGCACATACTTCTCATAGGAGCTCAAATCTGGTCACAGGGCTGCTTGATGGTAGCAGAACATGCACTAAATTCTGGGGTATTTTTCAGTCCTAAATAATCCAGACAAACTCCCTGCTTATTAAAACACTGGTGCACATTTGGATTTTTCCTTGAGCACCAACAATTCAAACCCTTGCCCATGATTTCACTTCATTTTCAAGTAACCATTTTTAAGGTAAGCCACTGCATTCTATCTGTGCACTCAACTTCTGGAGCGAACAAGAATCTATTTTCACCTAAAGGTTCATGGCTTTGCAGCACAGGTAAACAGCTTCATGCATAGACCACTACAACAGCATTTCAGACAATATTCTGCTAGCAGGTTCCTTTACAGACATGCTACTAAATCAGCCAAACTCAAAACTATTGCCATGGCTGAAGATGGGATTAGGGTGAGAAGTAGGGAAGCGATTTCCTTAAATTCACCAGCAGTTTTGTTGGCTGAAAGGTTACCGAGATCACGGACGCTGCCTTCTTTGTCCCTATTTTTCACATCTTTTGGCAGCTATATACAGCAAGACAGATTCCTTTATGTATGATAAATGCTACAATCACTGCCATCTCCATAGGGAAAGCAAAGAGTGCTGATCACAGCTCAAATGCTATATAGCTCTAAACTGAAAATACAACTTCTCTACTGCAAGGCAGACTGATCTTCTGCAGGCTAAACAAGTCACAGACACAGAACATGTGTTTTGAGTAACTGAGCATGCTGCACATGATACAGTAAAACAATTACTTTCAGTTGGTTTGATCCCTTTTGTTGTCCTTTAAGGCAACAATTTTATCATCTTATTGCTTTTCTTTTAAACTCCAGCTTGGGAAAAGGAAAATAAGATGCTTGTCTTAAGCAGGATGAAATCTAAAGGAAAAACACCCGTTCATCATCACCTGTTCCCCAGCCCTCCTAAAACAGAGTACTGAAGCAATTGTGGATTTTACCAAGCTGATGGTTACCTCCAAGCATGAGCTTACATATGTCAGTGCCCAGAGGAACCTGCAAATTTACCTTAGATCATACTCTGACCTACTTGCAAAAATCATCAGCTATTGACACTGCAGTCAATAAGATCCTAAGGTGGAATAGGAAATTAAAACATTAAAAAGCCAAAGTAATTATTCATAAGATAGAAATATTCTGTCTTCTACAGATAAGTAAGGTACAGTGTGTGACAAAGACATGCCATTTCTCTTGTAACTCCTACTTGTGTATCTTAATCATACAATCATTCTCTTTCACTATGTATTTTTCTCCGTTTCTACCCTCAAGCAGTTTTGGAAGCTTCTAAATGGTTTTATTCTTCAAGACACAGTTTTGTTTTTTTAATATAGTCTATGTTTAAACAGTCAGCATGGTCCTAAGTATTGCTGCAGAAAAACACCCATAGAAAATGAAATTCAATAAAACAAAATACCTCTTAGACACTTTCAAAACTGCTGGTAGCATATAATAAGTGGAAGTGTGACATGCACAGTCGAATACAGTCTTTGTTGTTGTAAAATCTTTTACTGAACTCTGTTCTATTTGGTTCTTGCATTAGTTGCAAAACAGATGATTTAAAATACAAATATGCTATAGCACATACTTCAAACCTAGGCTCTCAATGCAAACAGTGCCATTATCTGCTTAACAAAGACCAATTATTCAATGAATAATCAAGTTACTGTACAAGTTCCGAATGCCTATGTTATTTGATAACATGGTATCTTCTGACCTAGACAGAGCTGCCTACATCCTATAATTAAAGGTTTCAGATACATTATGTTCTTCTCCTGCCAAATGCTGTTCATGCAGTTTGCTTTATATACCCACTGAAACTAACAGAAAAACACTCAAAACCAATGTACATCCTCAAGATCAGATGTCCTTCTAGGGAAGGAAAGTACCACCACCACCTGTTTTTCGTCCAATAACAAATTCTCCATTTTATAATTTAATATTTTTAACACTGGCTTTCCTTTTTTCTATCTTTATTCAATGATAAAACACTCCGCATAATCAAGATAAGTATTTCATTATGTTAGGCATTATCTGGAGAGAAAGCTCCTGTCCCACACAGCCAACAACAAAAAGTGAATATGTTCGAAAGTAATTTTTAAAGCCTATGAAATACACAGGCACTAGAGCATTAAGTCCTCCCTCTCTTGACAAAATTAACTGTGCAAGCCTGTATCTCCCAGCCAATTCGTCCCATGTACCTTAATTCATATTTTAAAGTGTGAAGCAGAAGAAAGCTCACGTCACATGTTCATTCAGTCTATGAATTCTCTCCACTAAGGCAGTCTAGTTAGTTAGTGCTAGTTAGCAGTGTTTTTAGATGAGGATATGGATCATTTCGCATCAGATGATACACTTACTTCATTTAACCCAGCAAACAGCAATCGGATACTAGCTGATGCCAGTCACCGAGGCACTCTTGAGAACTGGCTGCATTTCCAAATGTGTCAAAAAAATAATCAATTAGCCTTTGTTCACTAGTTCACTGCATCCAGTGCTTCCATATTCAGGCCTTGGAAGGCTACTAGCTACTTTGACTGCAATCCCTTCCCCTCCGAAAAATGGAAACCATCTTAGACTGAAAGAAGTTCTTCAAAAGCAACATTCCTATCTAATCTTCAGACTGAAAAAGTGCATTCAGATCAGATGTACCATCCACCCACTAAAGGAAAAAGTACCAAGTTTCTTTCCATAGCTCCCAAATTTCAGAAGAGTGCAAGGGAGATTCTGACAAGCATGTTTGATTAAAAGAGAATGTAATTAAAAAACCAACCAAACAAATACCCTTACAACTGGACAGTATGTAGCTCAATATTTAGAGGGCTGTAAGAGTCCCTGAACTCCTATTCCTCTGGCTGTTGAGGAAATCTCCTTTGCCTGGCACTCCAGACCTTCCCAGGATTTAAAAGAATATCTTAATTTACACATCAAAACTCCTCTACTTTCAGGCAGGATACAAAGACTGGGTACCAGCCTAAAGGCAGCACTTCGGGACAACCCTTAAGCCTCTTGTTTAGCTAAAACCATGTTATTTTACCTGCACAACAGTTACTTCTTTTTCTACAGCAGAATAATAGGTGAAAAGAAATGGTCAGCATCTTTAAACTAAACATCTTTAGTATCTTTAACTAAATCTAAACTTTTTCTAATGTTAGTCTCCAGGGTCACTATGGTGACCTGATCCTAAGATCAAAAAGAAACTGCCTTATCCATTATTTCTGTCTCACAAGAAGCAGACTACTAAAGGAATTCTTCCTCATTTTCACATTAGAAAACAATGATGGGGAACCAAGTTTGGTGAAGATGTCCATGAATCCGAGCCTGTCACAGTTACATCCATCACAGATTTATCCTTCAACAAACTCCTGGATATTTAAATAATAGAGTTCAGAAGACTTCAGTACAAGTCATTCACCACCATGTATTTAAAAAAAAACCAAAACCAAATCACTACACGCTAACTAGTCTTTGAAATTCTCTAATTTAGGGGTTAAAAGCAAACCTTTGGGCTTTTCTGTGCCTTCCCCCCCCCCGCTTTGGAATTGGAAAAAAATTCCACAGAGCACAAGTCTTTCAACATTTCACATAAGAATTAGCTCCATCCAAAGTACTGCAAGACGCAGTGTTGCTCCGTAGTGATTTAACAGGCCCCAGCATTCAGTTTCAGAGAGCAGAGCTGGCTGCCCTCAGTGATACTATTGCTGCTACAGAGTCAGCTATAGATCACCAATAGGTAGGTCACAGCTGTCATGAGACTGTAACAGAAGCCATTAAATATTTGCCTTTCCCAAAACCTACTCAGTATTCCCACCATCAGCCTAGCCTCACAGCTGTGTGCTGAGGGCTGGATTTCCATTTTAAAATACTTAGAAAATACAGTCATGCACAGACTGTGGGTTCAAAAACAGTTTTAGAGCAAGTCTCAAACTCAGGTTTTCTTGGAAAACTTACAATGAACTTCTTTCTCATTGCCTGTTTCAGTACAGTAAAAAAGCTTTCTAGAAAGCTATCTACAGTCTTCTAAATTGACTCTCGTAGGGAAAAAGACAAAAAAATCCCAATGCTGTGTTAAAAACTTGACGGCACTTCTGTTCAAAATAAAATCTTTAAAGAATGCAGTGAACAAACTCTGGCCACTTTGCTCCCCAAAGTCAAAACGATTCTTTACCAGTCCACGAGCAGTTTCATATCATAGTGGGGGCACTGCAGCACTGTCCTACCTAATAAATATGCATGTAACAATCAACAGGGAGGATCCCTGATCTAAACAGCATGGATGATTGTTTCAGATAAATCACTTCCTTCTGACTCTGCTACTTATTTGCTGGTTTTAACTACCTCTTCCAGTTTAAAAAAAACAACAAAAAACAACAGTATTTTCCATGTGGCTACATGAAAAACAAACTATTGACTGACAAAGCAGACAACCCTTTATTTTATATATATATATATATATATAT
>NW_010291705.1:0-4263 GCF_000700745.2 Antrostomus carolinensis | reverse complement strand
TGCTGACAGTGCCCTCTGCTCCCTCATCCAGCCCTTAATGGCTACTTGGTCCATAGGACTAGAGCAAAGCTAGTCCAAGATACAGCTCCCTGAAATGCATCTGTTGTGGATCTTGAGGTCTTCATCACCAGCTGGTGATTTACATGCAGGGTATTTTAGATATAGGCAGAAAGGTGAAGGCACAGTGCACGAACTGGGACTGGGGAATTGTCCTTTTTTCACATGGTCCCTTCACCACGGCTTGTGTTGGAAAGCGTGTACCAAGGTCTGCCTTAGAACATGAATTTCCCTCTTAGCAATACCTGTAAATCATCAACAATGCAGCAAGCTGCGTGGGCATAAATAGGAGAACAATTTCTCCTCCAGTGTACCCTAAAATGTTTGCAGGGGCTTTCTTATGAAAAGCTGCCGGGAGCTTTGGGAACTTTCTAAATTATTTTTTTTTCAGTTAAAACTCTGTCTGCAGTCAATGACAGTGTAAATGCCTCATGTTACTAGTAAATCCTGGAGAGAAAATAAATAAATTGGTGTTACTCTGTAACCCGCTTAATGTTTATAAAAGAAAATACTGATGTTCGCTCTTTTAATTGATAAGTGTTTCTTTATAAAATATAAAGTTGGTGTGGTTGGTTTGGTTTAAAGTACATATGCTAACGTCTCTATTAAGACAAAGTAGATGCACTAAGAACAAAATATCAATTTACTTTATTGTTTTTTTTCCTCATAAGAAATACTCTCTCCTTTTTGCTCTAACTATACATTATAGCCCTCAAAATTGCCTGGAAAGAATGTATTTTTGGCTCTAAAGTGAGTTTAGTGAATGTTTTTCTCTGCAAGTTGAATTCTCCCCGTCTGCATGTGTTACAGCCCTCAGTTGTTGCACACTTCACACATTTTTTCTCTCACAAGTCTTTTTTTTTTTTTTTAATGATTTTTTTCCCCTTACCCAGAACTATAAGAGTAGAACCAGCTCTTTTTTTTTTTAAAAAAAAAAATATTTTTCATTTGTTTAAATTGGTGGATTGAATTGAAAATACTTCTGAGTGGTGGTGTGGGGAGATGAGTGATTGGCACGGTGGTTTCACAAGATGGATATTGGGCAGCAAGCCAGGGACAAGCTGTGCTGAGAAAAAACAATAAATGAGAAACAGCAACATTTAGAAATTTGTGAATTATCCCAAATGGGAACAGATATTCGTGAGCCACCCTCCTGCCAGATTTCCAATTGTCAGAGTAAATATGGAGGCATTTTGAGTCTTTAAAATGAACTGAAGGAATAATGGAAAGCTGGGAAGACTGGAGTTCTGCAGTCGCTCTTGCACTCAGAGGCCAGAGAGTATCACCCACTGATCACTGAAGCTGCTCACAATCTCACATCACTGCCAACCCGGAGAGTGAGAGAAGAAGTTTGAAGCAAAATCTAAAAGCTTTTTTCCCCACAAAATTTTCTAACGACCAAAAGAGCATAGAAGCCTATTTGTTTCTTAAATTAGCACCTGATTTCCCCTTCCCTCTCCATCCCTAGAGCAGGAGTGAATACTCATCGCTTTCCAGGAGGTGGGAGGAAAGGACGGTGTCTCAGATAAATTATTGCAAAAGCAGAGCCAATGACTTGGAAGTTTGGCCTGAGATTTGGTGTTACAAGAGGAGCAAGGATTTCATAGAATCATAGAATGGTCTGGGTTGGAAGGGACCTTAAAGCTCATCCAGTTCCACCCCCCCTGCCATCAGCAGGTACACCTTCCACTAGACCAGGTTGCTCAAAGCCTCATCCAACCTGGCCTTAAACACTTCCAGGGAGGGGGCATCCACAATTTCCTTGGGCAACCTGTTCCAGTGTCTGACCACCCTCACAGTGAAGAACTTCTTCCCAATATCTAATCTAAACCTGCCCTCTTTCAGCTTAAACCCATTTCCCCTTGTTTTGTCATTAACTGCCCTTATGAAAAGTCCCTCCCCAGCTTTCTTGTAGGCCCCAATTTGTATTTCTGAAACACCAAGTTATTGCTGTAGCTCATTTTTCATTCTCTATAATACAAACCCAGCTCTGACATTGATAGTTAGAGTGCTTCGCTGGGCGGTACGAGTGCCCTTTCTTCTGGTTTGTATTCTCTTCTCCAATAACGTCACCTTTGACAGTAGCAGGCAAAATCCAGTTGAAATGGAGACGTGGAAATTAAACAAGTATAAATATTTTCGGTGGTGGCCAGTGATAGGACAAGGAGCAACAAGCACAAGCTGGAACACAGGAGATTCCGCTTAAACATGAGGAAAAACTTCTTTGCTGTGAGGGTGCCGGAGCCCTGGGACAGGCTGCCCAGAGAGGGTGTGGAGTCTCCATCTCTGGAGATGTTCCAACCCACCTGGACACTTTCCTGTGCAACCTGGTGTGTAGGGAACCTGCTTTGTCAGGGGGGTTGGACTGGATGATCTCCTGAGGCCCCTTCCAACCCCCACCATTCTGGGATTCTGTGATCCTTCTCTTTCAAACAGACCTACCTCAGACATTTCTACTTTAGAAAGGCTTCCATTAAGCTTGCAAGTTGACTAAACAGAAGGTAAAGTTTGGCAAACAAAGTGTATCTTGAAGTGAAGCCTTCTGCTGTCTGCTATTCCCTGATGGCAGACAAGACATTTCCCTCCTGTTTTCCAACTTCAAGTTCCTCCAAATGTGTATTTCCCTGTATTTGTCTGTGATATCACCTGTTGGTTTTTTTTCTACATGTTTAGTGGCCATTCTCAGCCTCATGAAAATATTTACCAAGGTTGGAAGTGATCATTCCTAATGACACGTTTGGCCAATATAGCATCAGGCAGCATTTAGGATTAGTCATGGTTGGTGAATAAAAAAAAAAGAGGTAGAATTTCTTTTTTTCAGCAAAGCAGAAGAGTAGGATACCAGCTGGTTGTGCCAAGTGTCATGAATATGAGATGAAATGCTTGGAAGAAAGGACAGGCATATATAATTCATTGCCCTTTACAGAACTTGCGTAATTCTCTGGACGTGGCTCAAGTCTTACATATTTGGGGTTTTTTTTTTAAAGGCAAGATTCTACCAAGCTTTCTATATTACCCCAAGCAGATGCTTCAACAAATTCTTACGTATCTGTAAAATAAACAGATTTACAGGAGCTTTCACTGGTCCAACTCAGTAACTTTGGGTAGGGCTGTGCTTTAAAATTGCTGGTATTTTGGAGGGAAAATGAAAATTGCAACTGTCCAGCAGTGGAGATCTGTGACTGAGGAATGATCTGGCTCGAAGGCCCCACTGCAGAAGGGGTTAAACTGGTTGGGAACAGGAATGCTGGAGACTGAAGGACTCCTAGCAAGCTTGGTGATGAGATAAGAAATGGTCACAGCCTTGTCTTGTAGCCATCTGGAATGCTCAGGGGCAACCTTTGGGCAGCAGAGTTGGGCCAGGGATGAACCCAAGGCTGGGCTGAGGCACCCCATGACACTGCTCATGGGATGGATGCTGGTGCAAGGAATCAGCTCGTGACCCATCTTTACAGGCTCCTTGGAGAAATGCTCATGGTGGTAGGACTCTGTGCAATGCATTGTTTATTCATTTGTTATTTTTTAAATAATTAAGCATGTGTTTAATTCGCTTCGAGGTGTAGGATGAAAATTCCCCAACAACTTTCTAAGAGGTTTAGGTATCTAACATATCTAAAGGTTTTATGAATATTTAAAAAAAAAAACAAACCCCAAGCTTGTATGAAAACGGGCCTGAAAGTCACAGGTGCTTATGTATTCAATATATAGCTCTTGTGGCTTACTGTGATCAAATGGTCCAGTGGTTAATGTCCCATTTTATTTTGACCTGATTTGTAATCACAGGCAGCCCAGATCAGCTTTGATCCTCATTTGTGGAGTGAGATGAATTTGTTCTCCTATAGCTTCTGCAGTCTTTTTGTCAAAGCTGAGACCGAGTCACAGAATCCCAGAATCACCTCGATTGGAAAAGACCTTTAAGATCATAGAGTCCAACCATGAACCCACCACTGACAAGTCCCCGACAGTTGTGTTTCTCTTATCACTTGTGTTCATTTGAATGTCCACACATATTTCGAGGCAGATTTTCACTTTGAATTCTGAAAATTATTATTACTTGAAGGAGGTTAGAAGTACTTCTCCAGCTTCCCTGTTGGCTGTTCATACATGATGCACTCCAGAGGAGGAACAGGTACCACACCACTTGCTTTTTCTTAAAGAAGTGCTCTCTGAGCTAGGTGAGAGCTGATCCATCATTTAAGCTGATGA
>NW_010291704.1:0-6850 GCF_000700745.2 Antrostomus carolinensis | reverse complement strand
ATTCTATGATTCTATGATTCTATGAAACTGTGACCTTAAAGATATAATAACCTGTGCAAAGTGGAGCACATTGGTCAGAGAGCCAAATTGCACCCTTCTTTTTGATGGCTGTAACAGTAGTAGGGACCAGACCTCCTAGGAAAATCAGGAGGCTCCTGGGACGCCTTCCTGAAGCTTTTACAGTTGCCTTACTGTGGACTTAAACTCTATGCCAGATTGGAGCCATGTTTTCCTTTGAGACAGTTGAATCTCTCCACATAAACGATAGTGCAGGCAAGCTATGATGGGGTTTTTGTTCCCTGACACCTGTTATGTGCCCTGCCCGGCAGGTGCTTCAAGACTAATCTCACACACAAAGTATTTAGTGACAGAGGGGACCTAATCAAAACAAGAAATCTAATTTCATTACAGTTGGATGAGTGGCTTATTATAGGAATGTTACAGATATCTTAACACTGATTTCTTTTAAAACAGAAGTTATTTTTGATCTTTTTAGCAGCTTTCAGTATATGGAAACAAAACCACTGACAAACGCAGATACAAACCACTCTGCAACTTACTTTTTATCTCTCTCCCTGTCCCTCATTTTTCCCTTAAGGACCTATTTTTCCTTATGAACTTTTTACATAATTATACTAAATATAAATGGATTCATTTCAGATTTTACATCCTTCATGTTTCATCATTTTCAGCCTTGCACACAATGTGAAATACTGATTGATACTTGATTACAACTGGTGTATTTAGATTTAACAGTGAATTTTCACCCTGCAAAAATATTAGCAGCAAGGATGGGATGCAATTTATAAAGCAGCCTATTTTTCTAGACCCTTCGTGAAGAATACTAAGGACATAATACATCAAAGGGAAAACATGCTTTAAGAGATACTGCATAAATTGTGGATTAAATCCTCTATTTAAAAATGCACCCCAGATGATGGCAATATTTTCATTACCTTTACCAGCCCAAAATCTTCTTATGACAGAACCTGCAGCTTACACACTCAATTCCACTCAGCTTCTGTTTCTTGTTTTTCTGTTTGCCCTATGATTAGCCACACAGCATAGAACTTGCTCCTCCCTGAAGCTCATTCCACTACATCTTTCTCCTCTTTTAAACTCTCACAATTGGAAGTACTTGAAGAAAGCACAGTCAAATCCCTAGGGATACATTATGATAAGTAATTTTCTCAGCTCAGAGTTTTCGAGCACTGTTGATGCTAGTGGATATTCTACAGCATGGAATAATTTCACCTGGATACTGTCACCTCAGAGAATAAGTACAAACTGAGAGTATAAATCTGAATGTTTCAGATCATACATGGACAATTTCTAAGTAGCTCATTACATCCTCTGCTTGTTAACCAGAGCTGTCACTACAGCAAAGCAGCTTTCATTTTTCCACACAAAACAAATTTTGGATGAAAGTGGAAGTCCTACAGGCATTTCAGACAGCAAACTGACTAATAAACATATAAGAAAAATGTTACTGAGTAAAATAATGATTGTTTTATTGCCTGTTATTGCTTCCAGAAGAGAGGTGAAGAAGGCTGAAATGGTACTGCATCAGTCCTTTGAGTTTTGCTGGTAGCTGAACACTGCCCATTTCGTAACTGGCTAATACAACGGATTAAATGGATAACCTATTTATCTGATGTGGCAGATTCTGCATCTTCAGAGTCATGATGTAATCCACAGTGGCAAATTCTATATGATCTAAGAATCCTGGTATCCTACTTAGGACTTAAAATAGCCCATACTTTGACCTTCTATTTATTTTGGCTAGCATATCTTCACTACCAAGAAGCCAAGTTCTTTCAACTGGAAAACAAAACTTAGGTTTCTAGAACATGGGACTCCCACGTACCAGACCTCACATGCACCTAAGAGATGTAGCACCAAAATAAAGCATTTGCCCTGAACTAGTAATTACTGAGTGTGGTCAGCTCCAAGTGTCTCATTCCCCCAACAGTCACAAAAAGGACCTCTTCACTTTATAATTACTTGGAAGAAAAAAAAAAAATCTGTGCATCAGCAAAGACTGACTAACTCACTTTAATGTTTGGAGACAGAACAGACGTAAGAAATGCCAGAGCTGTAATGTTGTCCTCTGGAAACACAGGGGCTTAAAGGGATACGAGTGTTCAGCAGAACAGCAAGAAACTCCTGGGAAATACAGCAAAAGGGGCACAAAACACTCTCCCTGCCTGCCCAGGTATGCCGCCATCCTTCAAATCAACTCCTTCCAGGTGTCCTTGAAGGCACTTCCCTTGCACAGTCTGACAAACGATGACATAACAACAATTCACCCCCAAACAGTGAATGCATTTTGGGGAGATGGTGTTTTAACAGTAAAGCAAGCTGAACTAAGGTCAGACATAATCCTTGCCCTTTGTTCACTTGGCAATGATTACTAAGAAAATTAAAATTGAAAGTGCCTAAGTACTAGAAGGATGAAAAAGCAGCAGTGCTAACAAACC
Organism: Antrostomus carolinensis; assembly: GCF_000700745.2. Lineage (NCBI taxonomy): Eukaryota > Metazoa > Chordata > Aves > Caprimulgiformes > Caprimulgidae > Antrostomus > Antrostomus carolinensis. The sequence continues at coordinate 4,370 of NW_010291704.1, read as the reverse complement.
ATAACAGAGTTAAAAACTACAATGAAGGAGATCCAAGAAGAAACCAAACTTGCTGAGAAAGAGTTTGGTGCCGCTGGCTGCAATTATGGAAAACAAACTATGAATGGTAGAGGTGAAGTTGCAGAATCTAGTTTCTAACTTTGCTTATGCTAGCAGGTGGAGTTTTACCTCAAGATTTTTATTAAATGAGCATCTTGTCAGACTTATGATTAAAATACAGTAATAAATGTACACTCCTTTTCTCTCTATAGCCCTTTCCAAAGGAAAAAAAAACCACAACCAAACAACAACAAAAAATACAAACCAAAACACAAAACCCAAGCTCAACTCTAAAGCCTTCTAGCTCCTATGAAAACAAAATTATTGCAACCACACACAAGCTTCAGCACACAAGCTTGTGTTTCAGCATGCCGCCCTCGGAGCCCTCTTTGAACACACAGCGAGGATGCTGATGCAGGATCGCACCGGCAACGTGCCCTCTCAGCAGCGTTCCTCTGCCAGCACCTCCTGCCGCTGCCAACTGCCTGCTCCTCACACTCGCGGGGCGCTTCTTCTTCTCTTACTCCACCTTTTTAACACCCAGATCCTCACGACTGTTTTGCTGTATATGTTTCAGTATATTTGGATTCAAAGTGATCAGCAACTTTTTACTTCTTCCCCCTCATCCCCATCTTGCCTTAGTACTATATAAAAATACCCAATACCATTTTAAAAAAAATGAAACATAAAGAAAAGCAAATTAGGAGCCTTGTTGGTTTGTTTAAATTCAGGACTGCCAACTGATCTTGAAGAGTCATTATGTAAAATTTTGAAATGGCATGTTAGTATTCAATTAATTCTCTACAGTTCTCTTTAAAAGTTATCATTTTAGCAAAATGCTCAAATTTAGGTAAGCTAGTTAAACATTTGTTGGAACACTGTTCATCAGTAATGACAGTAACAGTTAAAAAACCCCATGCTCATTCTGACAGAAAAGCCCCTATATTCATCACAATTACAGTAGAACTGAAGATTAAAGACACTAAAACAGCAGTTAGATGAGCAGAGAGAACTGCAGTGGGCAGCAATGCCATGCCAGCACTTAAATACTTCATGACATTTAAGACTGATTTATGTGTTGCTGATCCTACACCTCTCCACTTTGCGCTGACATGACATTGTAAGACCTGCATTCCCTTATCCTGAGGTGTGACACCCCATATTTTGGCCTATCCTGATGCAATATAATAGGTAATCACACATTTAATCCAGGAACTAGGTTGATACGACTGTTCTATTCAATAGGTGCATATTTCTACATACACACAGCATTAAATGGAGTTTCAAGTCTTCACCTCAGCACATTTCAAAAACTCTAGGTCTTTAATGAACATGCATCTTCAACAGTAGCATGAGTTTGCTTCACTATACCCATTAAACCTTCTGAGGATGTCGGACAACGATCTTTGTTCTATTCTTTAAGTGCTCTTCCAAAAATGATCCCCTTACTCTGAACTTCCAGAGAAACAAGACTTATATTCCTACACACATGGAAATATTTTTCAATTTCTCACTAAAACAATTTCTCCAGATCCACACTACCATACTGTTTTCTGCGAATGTCTGCCAGACTAACTACATCCTTTTAAAAGAAACAGCCAGAACATCAAACTCCAAACCATGACATCAGGTTAAACAAGCAAGGACTACAAAATTATTTTATTCTTGGAAATTATGAATCTCTTTAAAAGGTCCTCCGAGGAACAACATATATAAAAAGCATCATTTTTACACAACAACGAAACAGCAGAAAGAGGACTGAAGTTTTCAGCATCACTGCTACAGAAATGCTTTTTCAATATAGGATCAAGGAGAAAGGCAAGGAGATGGGAAAATGAAGTAGAAGGTTACAACAATTAAGTCAAGTAATGGGGCCTAAAAGGAAAAGAGAAGCTTAATTCTTGAAAAGGATGCCTGGCTTGAAACTGTTTAAACAGTGAGTCAGCTCTCCAATATTTAACCACAAATGCCTCCTAAAACTTGAGGCACACAGCTCTTGCCAAGTCTTCAAAGTCAGCAAAGTGCCAAATTTTGTAATTACATAAATGGCACTGAGTTTATATTTTGTAATATTTTAATCTCTGAAATATTGTTCATTCAAACATTTCAGGAAATGTTAGGTTTTGCTTTTATGTTTTTGCACACAGTCTTTGAATGCATTAATAGAAACAACACTGAAAAGTCTGCAAGGTCTTCCTTACCAAAATGTTAAGCAGATTCAGTAAGATGTTATCAAAACTAAGACCACTCCACTGTGTTTTAGAAAAATAAACAAACTGATAAACACAGTTTCAACACATGCCCTTCTTCATCCATTCACTGGTTCCTCTTTCGCTATCAGCAAGTTCTTAGCACTTGGATACAAGGAATCCGACCATACCTGAACATCCAGCTTTTATACACAGTTTTTGTTTCTTGGAAACTGACAATCCCATCCTCCCAAGATATCATTAAATCTGATTTCTTTTAAAAATAGTTTGCCTTCTATATTTACCATTTCTCACTTTTCTGCACAGAACTCGCTTTTTCATCACATTTGAAAGACCCTGATTTTCTGTTTGCATGCCTCCTCATGTGCTGCTTGTACAATTTTTCTTCCCACTTTAAGGAGAAATTCAAATAATCAATTAATTTTAACTCCCCTGTGACCCCAAGTCATTGTATACAAGGGGAAGATTAATAACAGCTAGTTACTCCTCTAAATCAAAACTACGTAGACTCTTCCCTGGTAACTGATGGGAAGTAAGATCCACAATCTTAGGGTACCTTTTGTCACCACTGGACTGCATCTGCCAAAAAGCATGTCTATGTTAAATATTTTTTCTTTGCCTTTGCAATGAAAAAGAGCATAAGCATATGTGGCTGATTTCTTAAACTGTGATACCCTAACTCTGTAGATACCTGTCTGTGCTCTGGGCAACACCAACTGAATAAAATTCTGATTATTAGAACTTGCCCAGCAGATTTAAGTAAAACACAAGTGTAATCATATTTGTACATCCCAGCAACCATTTTCTTCTTTTCACTGCTGAATCTCTTACAGTCAACTTCTATGCAATTAAATAACTTGCCATCCCCCCACATCATCTTCAGTTTTGAGTACTCCTTTGTTAGTGATTTAACACACTACCCATTAGTCTAGTTGATCCATGCCCTACAAAGTATTTTCCCTTTTGAAATGGAAGTTACAAAAAACTGTAGTTCGATCTACCTGTATAGGAGAGAGCAAAATTCTATTAAACAAAAATTCTTTTTTCTTAGTGCTTTACAACTAAAGCAGCTAAAAGGTCCATTTCCTTGTACTGTCTTTCCATTTTTAAAATAAGCTCCTTTTTGGGTCTTATGTTTCCTTCTTCAACACTGCAGAAACACTACAGAAATTTCTGCAGTGACCAGAGCACTGGAACAGGCTGCCCAGAGAGGTTGTGGAGTCTCCATCTCTGGAAATGTTCAAAACCCGCCTGGATGTGATCCTGTGCAACTTGCTCTAGGTGAACCTGCTTTGGCAGGGGGGTTGGACTAGATGATCTCCTGAGGTCCCTTCCAACCCCCAACATTCTGTGATTCTGATGTTCTGTGACCCAGATCTCTCTTTATAGAAGACTATAAAGCTTTATTCTCTTTGGATGACTATTATACCACATTAGGAAACTGTTGTCCAATGTTGACATCGCACAGCATTTTTCTTTTAGCAGAGAATAAACATACTTTTCTATAGAACCCATAATGAATTGCCCACTTTGTATAGATCTCTTCCTAATATTCTAAAGATCTCTAATAGCAGAGGGATATTCCAACACAAATGGAAACATGGGTGTTTGTGTGTGTGTGAGTGCCTACACACTAGAACAAGCAGCAGAACAGGGATTAAAGCTTAGCTTTGCCCTGATAAGAAAGAGCACCGTTGCCACAGCAGTTGTCTCAGAAGGAAGGCTTGTTCTCTGATCAAACTACAGCACAGACAACTTGACAGCAGAAAAGCCTGCAGCCTAACACAAGGAGGATACCCCTGAGGTCGCATCACATTGCATATATCATTCCTTTATATGTCAGACTACTGACATATATTTAGAACATATATCAAAAAAAACTCAAACCCCACAAAACAAACATAAACACAAAAAGAAAACAAAGCAGATAACTAATCCATCCTAAGATTTATGGAAGCTGAAGACTGAAACAACCAAGGCACAATACCATGCCATGGTTGTCTCAATCGTGAGAAAATGGGAAACGGGAGAGGTGCCTGAGGACTGGAGGAAAGCAAATGTCACTTGTCTTCAAAAAGGGCAGGAAGGGAGACCCAGGTAACTACAGACTGGTCAGCCTCA
>NW_010291703.1:0-4617 GCF_000700745.2 Antrostomus carolinensis | reverse complement strand
ACTTGATGATCTCAAAGGTCTTTTCCAAGCACTGTGATTCTGTGATCCTATTCTATGATTCCATGATGCTGGGGCCACACAAGCATGCCAGACCCCCACCTGCTACCCCCTCTGCATAGCTGGTCCCTGAAATATTCCCAGAGGCAACGCCACGTTGGAAATGTATTTTTTTTTACTTTTACTGTCTCCTGCGTCACAGTGTCTCCTCTGTCCTCTAAAATAATTTCCCGGGATTCAGTAATGTTTCCAGCTCATGTTTTCTGAACTACATATGTCAAGTCCCAGTCATTAACTCTGAGCATTTTTAATCATCTTTTCCATTGATTTTTATTTTTTAATTTTTTATTTTTCCCTCTGCTGTCAGGAAAAACTCTGCTTCTCCTCTCTGGATTGCAGTGACTTCAACAACGTAATTTAAAAAGCAGTAGCAGCAAAGAAACCTACTGCAGTAGCAGCCAGCTGCTTGGATATGAGATCAGATGATATTCCAGGAGCTTAGCCTTGTATGCAAGTTTTCACGTGATGAACTAGGAAGTCAGCACGTTTTTTTTTCCAGAATTAGTTGTCTATTATCAGGGCTGCTAACACAGATCAGTGCTTCAAAAGATGCAACAAAAGACAAACAAGGACTGAATGAATGTTTTACAGAGTGAAAAAACAGGCAACGGGACTGAATGGTTATTGTAGAAGGACACAATTGTCCACGTGCATTTAAAAAAATCCAAGAGGTTAAAAGGGAAATGTTTTACTTAGTTAGTTACTCTTATTTGGAAAAAAAAAACCAAACAAACCAGAAAATTTAGCACAAACACCAGAGGAAGCTTCTCGAGCATGAAATCCACTCGGTTTTGTAAGCCCTCCCCCATTGTCCCTTTTTATGTCCAGCATTTAAGTTGATGGGACACAAGACCGAACAGCACAGCTTACAGCACAACTATGTACTGGCAGAAGACATCATTAAATATGTTACTACCAAAACTTAGGCTCCAGACTGATGATTCAACAGCACCATCTAGTTATAAAACCAGGAACAGTTCTATCTCTTCTTGCAAGTGCCAGCTCCACACACACTCCAGTAATGAGCTTTAGAGCTGCTGCATAAACAGAGCACTGTCACCTTTTACCCCTCTTCTTCTCTCTTTTTTTTTCCCCTTCTTTTCTCTACACAGTTCTATAAAGACAGAACTTCTTCAAGCAGGTAAATTTTCACCTCAGAAATATTCATGAGCAATAGCCAACAGTGTTTCAATGATCAGATGTTACAAGGTGCACATTTATAATAAATGGTATGTGATTCAGCAAATTGGATAAAGCTTTATCTATTCATAATGGATTATGAGCAGGAAAACTGTTTTCCTGTTTTAAGAAGGATTCATTTTCTTCATTAAGCTCAGCCCTTGCAATACATGAAAGGAATTTTCTTCCATCCAAGCAGGCCTGGATCTCAGTCCCAAACTTCAGAGAGGAAGATATTCCCCCAGGAGTCTGATCTGCCTTCCTGACTTTCTCAGCTTGCTGGGGAAGAAATTAAAAGGCTGATCTGTGTGGCAGCATAAGCCATTACCACTGGCCACAAAAGCATATGGAAGGATCTCTGTTTAAGGAGAGAGGATTGCTGATTTTACCCTCCCAAAATTTCAATCCTAAAAGTCAACACTGCGTCACTCTTGCTGCAAGTTGCAGAGGTGATTATAAAGTCATCCAGGTTCTAGATAAGACCAGGTTTTTAAAACAGTCTGCTGCCTACCATGGTTTTAGTCCCTTAGGGATATGTTATTCTTTCTGCTGTACAATTTGCCCATAACCTATTACTCGTTGCCAAATTACTATGGTTGATAAAGCCAAAAGAGGCAGTCAAGTGGTCAAGGCTTCAGAAGTTACCACCGATTTCAGACAGATATCTGAGAGAGCTTGATGCTCTGGGAAAAGTTGGGACTCTTGAGGTCTCAGTTGCAGCATCTTAAAACCAGTATGTCAAACTAGAGATCATTCCTATAAAATAATATAGGTAGTAAAAACCTACAATACTGAATTAACATTTAAAAAAAAAAAAAAAAGAGATTATGTGATTGGAATTGAAGATTTAAGAGTTCATGAAAAGCACTCGCCTTTCCAAAACATGACGTACCTGTCTGTATTTTTATAACAGCACTCTGCACTGCATTCCTTGGTGCCTCCTCAAACTAGCTCAGTGATTTAGAAACCTTCCAAAGGGCCAATGGATCAGAAAAGTCCATTTAAATGCTCTGCCTTTTGCTGCTGCTGCTGCTGCTTGTAACACAAGTTTTGCAAGGCTGAAAAAGCAAGAGCTCTCCAGCTGTAAGAGGAAGATACTGAAATCAAAGAGGTTCAGCCTTTTGCTTTTGGTTTGTGCTCACTACTAGACACTTTCTAGACCTTTTATAAGTGATCAAAACAACAAAAAAAAACAAAACAAAACCAAAAAACCCAGCAAAACCAAAAACTTATTTCCCTTTTCCAACTACTGATTATGGAAAAAATTGAATCTAATTCAAATCACTTCATAGATTCAGACCTGAACGCTGGGGTATGCCAGGACATTACTAGGGAAACATTTGGTGAAACAAAAATACTTTATATGATTAATTGCACCAGAAATCCCCATTTTTTTAGGCAATGATAATGATTGCTGGGCAATCATTACTACACTTTAAATGACCAGAGGACATTCAAGATTGAAACAATAAAGGTGCAGCTGTATAAATGCACAGTGTGCTCTGCTACCTCGAGGGCAAAGCTGAAATCAGCAGACTTTGTTCTGGAAAACAAAAGAATGGGCTAAAGAAGAATCCCTGAAAAATTGTCCTGAAATACTGAAAAAAAATAAAACCAACCAAAAAAAAAAACCCCAACCAAACCACCAAAAATTAAAGGTGAGAAAGAGAGAGAGTTACACAGAGAAGGTAACAATATCTGACAGACTCATGAGAGAAATAGTGACATAACAGATAAAGAAGGAAAGCTTGAGCACAAATGGAAAAAGAACACCCTTAAGGCAGGTAAAAAGGTCACAATTACAATATTTAATATTCGCAATTCTTTGAAGGTCGTCACCATCTTACCCTCTCTGTTGTCTTTGATGATTTCTGTGATGCCTCATAATCTTTCTTTGTTTCTAGGATTCTTTTTACAAGCCCACCTGTTGAAAAATTAGTATATTTCTCAGCATTGGTTGGCACTGAAATGTTATTTCAAACATTCAGATAATAAAATCAAAACCGACTGCTTAATTTCTTTTTAATGTATCTGAACATCATTCTAGCATGTACTGTAATTACTGAGATACAAGGTATTTGTTATTTGATCTATTTTCTCAACTGTCCTCTAAATCAAACTGTATCATCAGTAGCATTTACTGAGTGACTCTTGGTACAGAACCAGATCCTTGAGCTGTGTGAACACAAAGGCTTTGCACTCCTATTCTGGAAGAATTCAAGAACTGCACATGACAGGAATATAGATAGACATATATATATATATATGTATATATATTTTCCTTTGCAAGGAATTTCTGGATGTAGATAAGTATACCTGCCTAAATCACATCCAGTGTAACCACAATGAAAGCCTCTGAAGCAGAGATCTGAGATCACACGTAAACATAAATATCGTTATGAACCGGTCCATCAATTTTTCCTAAAAGCTTTTCTCTAACTTGCCTTGAACACTCAATCCCATTTCATAGCTCAGAGCTTGACAAGCTGCACCTGGCACTGTAAGAACATTAATTTAGGAGTTTTATATGCAGAATTTTAAGTCCTGCAGACATTAAAGCTGTATAGAAGATCTGTCCTTAACATCAGTTGTGAATCCAGCTGCACGAGTAAAGACTGCATGTGATAAATAATTTATGTTTTTCTTGCAAAAGTTGTAAGCTCCTACCCCCCGGAGGTATTTTGCTGCTTTATTCAGCATTTTAAGTGTTCAGCATTTGGTTTAAACCCATGGTTTTATTCTATATATATAAAAATGTATATAAAAGCAAACATACCATGCTTTTGATCCTCAACCAGCTCCACTTCTGGCTCCTACACGTGCAGGAAGAGAGCTTTAGTTGCAAAAAGTTGATATTGCTAGAACTATTAAAAAAATATTCAGCTAGAAGCTACTTAAATAAGTTACAAAGTATGGAAAAAGGTTCTAAAATTTGCAACATGAACAGACCATTTCCATATCCGGCAATTCTGGCAGCGGCAGTGCTGCCTCCACCACAAACTGGTCATCATCATCATCAGACATCTGCTGGTCTGTGATCACGTTTGAGACTGTTCTACCACTACCACTCCTGTAAGAGACACAATGAAAATGAAAACCTATTAAGATCTGTCCAAACCTATTAAGATCTCTCCAGAATCAAAGAGACCACAGTAACCTCCCTTCTGCCCATAATATAAATCAGCACCAATTAAAAGCACATCAAATTCTGTCATGGTCACACTCCAAGAGTTGCGGTCAATGGTTCGATGTCCAAGTGGAGACGAGTGACATCCAGTACTGGGATCAGCACTGATTAACATCTTTGTTGGCAACATGAACAATAGGATTGAGTGCACCCTCAGCGGGTGTGCAGACAACACCAAGCTGTGTGCTGTGGTT
>NW_010291702.1:0-2083 GCF_000700745.2 Antrostomus carolinensis | reverse complement strand
CTTGCTCTTGGGATCATATCGAAACCTTCCTTGACATCGGATGGGGACATTTAAATGATCCCAACATCGGATTGGGACAAAGGGGGATTTCTGAGTCTGAATCTGAAGTCTTTTGGTTGATCTGTTTTGCCAAGTTTGTGCAACAGTTGTTGGTATGAGCCTGTTTCAGTAGAAAAGTGTTGAGCCTTCATTTAAGAAAACAACCAACCAAATCAAATAAAAACAGCTCTTAACGTAACCACCTACCCTCTTGCCCCTCAGTGTGTGAGAACTGGGCCAGTTACAATCTCATGGTCTGAAAAGGTAATTTATTTACAGATTCTAAATAAAACAAAAATTACAGTTGATAGATAAAATGAACGAATCAAAATAAATATTTTTATTGGGTAAGTATGAAGACTGTGAAGTGTGCTTGACTGAAGATGCTGAGATCTTGTTTCTTGGAAGTAGAGCAAGATAGACTATATGGCTTACTTGTTATGGGAACAGTTTATATGCCATTTCTGTGTTCTCTATCTGTCCCTGTATAAAGTAACTTGAACTTTACCAGATTGTCTATGGTGGCAGAAACCATTGCTTGAGAAAACTTTCAGGCTTTCTATTGATTTTTTTTTTTTTAGCCCAGCCATCTTGTAGAACGTGCTTGAGATGTTATTCTTGCTGTCAAATGCCTTGCAACTTTTCTATTAAGTTGGAAATTCAAGTTTTTCTCTGTGCTATAGTGGTGAAAATAGAGAGTACTGCTAGTTCTGGTAGCATTAGTTTATGTTTATACTGCAAAGAACAGAAGACACTGGCTTCAGTGTGCTAAAATGGAACACTAAATATAAAAATACAGGCAACAATAAGCAGGTGAACTTACCTTCTTATTTCCTTTTGTGCTCAATTTTTTAGATTCCAAAGAAGAGAAAGGAGTGAGATCGTTGTTTATATATTTATTTTATTTTTCCTTTTTTCTTTGTTTTCTGTCTGCTTTCTCTCCTTTCCTGCTGGTAGGATATTAAGTGGTCAGAGCCATGATATTACTATGTGGCTTTTAGGAGTGTGGGTATGCATACCAATGTATGTGAAAAAAGTGTAGTCTCAGTAAATTTCTACAGTTTCAGCACGCTGTAGTATAAGTACGTTGTGGTTCTCTACAAGTGCTTGTAATATTGCAGTTTGTAATTTTCTTCTGTGCCAACCAATGAGGTACAGATTGGTTCTTTTGAGTGTCTTACAGTGTTTTGGATAAATTGGCCTTTTGGCATATGCCAAATATGTTTGTGAACTGCCATTTTCTGTTCTACCTTACAATATGCTGTCCATTGCTAGACAGCCACACAGTTCATCCTGTCTGCCTCAGAGGTTATTGCTCTTTGCACTTTGCTGCACTGGAAAATAAGCAAGGATGCTAAACAAGGTGTGAAATTACATTGTAAATCTTTCTATGCCCACGTAATTATCTGTAATCCTCCATTGTTAACTGAGTGCTTAATCACTTACCTTGTAAGCTAGTTAGATATTAATTTTAATTCTATGCACATTTCAATTTTTCAGAGCTTAGATTGCTGCTGTTTGATGATGTTGTGGAAAGAGCAACCTAGTTAGTTGCCGTATTAAGTAGTGATTAAAATCTAGCTGCTTCTCTCCCAACTGGATAATAATTCTGATATTGAATTAATGTCAGTCTTTAAGAGCAGAATCTACTCTTGGCTTCCGTAAATCATAAGTGGTTACACAAATGAATCTTATGGGTAATTGAGAGACAAGAAATTGTGCTTAAGAAGTGCTAAGCTTATGGCAGAAAGCAGGAAAAACCCAGCACTATTTCTTAGCATTGTTTTGAGCTGAGGCAGCAAGCCTGTGGTACGATAGCAGAAGTTACAGCTGGAGTAGTAATCTGACATGTTCTGTCCAATTTGAAAGCTTAAAAAGTGATGTAATAGAATGCATTCAGGCATTGTAAGATGAGAGCTTCTCTCTTGGGCACATACAGATTTATTGCATTGTGAGAACTTGGGACTGGCTTTAAAGTACAGGTTTGTCTTTTAATGTTTCAAAGTGACTACAAATCAGAATCACTTGGTTGGAAAAGACCTTT
>NW_010291701.1:0-3358 GCF_000700745.2 Antrostomus carolinensis | reverse complement strand
GCATCCTTTGGTATCTATGTTGCAGAGAGTTCCCAGGGATTTACTGGTCCTTGAAGCACTCACTGGAGAAAAGCTTGGGCCATATTCAAAATACCAACAAAGAGTGTCCAATTTACACATCACATTTACCTTTCTTCTGTGATACCGTAGGAAGCTGGGATTTGGAAGCCATGAAGAGCAGATCTGGATCATTCTGTGTCAGTTTGGATTTAAGCAGTATGGATCTCACTGGTGACTGTTTTAAGCTCCATCATCTAACTGGGCTCAGTGGGCCCCTGTAAACTCATACTATTCTCAAGGGATGGAATACATGACTGAGAGAGCTGAACTAGCAGAAACATAGCTGCAGCTATTTCACAGTGTCAATTTTGGTTTATGTAAGTAGAAAACACTGATGCAGGTGGCCTTATACTGATGCAATATATTGATGTTCGTGCAGTGGTAAGTACTTCTAGAAGTGATACAGCCTAAATGATCTAATTTAGGATTTTCCACACAGAAGTCTGTTGCAGATCAGGAATTAAAGAGGGCCAATACCTCCACTGCTTGTCTCCAAAGATTTAACAGGTCTCTGCTGTAGAAAGCGAATGCACCTGAAAGATGTTCAGATCACTGACTGAGTTCTTGCCTGCCTGCACAAGTCTGAGGTAGAACTAATTACTGCTTGAAGCTAACTTCATGAAAACTGTGACCTGAGTCACACACACTTAGTACTTTGATTGTGGGAATGATATTCCCAGGACTTACTCTGTCAGAAAGGCCTTTGCAAAATATCAATGTACAGGTTTTAACACAGACCACAAAACTTTAGTGTAAGATATTTTTCTGTCTTTTAGAAATCGTTGCGCCTGTTGAAGTTTGCCTCCCCAGACCACATGTGATTCTTGTGCCTTGAGATGAGAAGTTTGCAGATCCATGAAGACGAATTGCCCTTAGTCTCCAGCTCAAACAGGTAAGCAGAAAGGAGACAGAGGGGGATGATAGGCAGATTTCCTTACCTGTAAACAAAGACTGTGTAAGCAGTAAAAGTAGAAAATAAATGCCTAAGTCAGACTTACAGCTATGTTTTCAGGCTACCTGCAGACAGAGGCAGGTATCTTGATGCTACCAACTGTGTCATGCATACACATAAGCCAGAGAAAGAAATCGCATTCATAGCACAAAGTCTAACTATGCTGTCAAACACTACAGTGTAACAGCACAATCTGTGAATTATAAACCAGAGTTGACTGATATGTAGTATACAGAAATCTCAGTTACCCATGGAACAACAGTGACCTATTTCTCCACAGTTTGGTCAACACTCTTTTCTGAGCTCACCATAAGTCTGTCTTTTTTCTGTTCTTCCTTTTTCACAGTGACCAAGCCTTGACGCTTCTACTGCCAGTGCAGTCTACCTCCTGTTCAAACTCACTGCAAAGTCTAGGAACTTTTCTTCTGACCATAACTCCTGCAATTTCTGACTGAGTATTTGCATTAGTAGCAGAGCAACATCAGCTACTGAATCAGTAAGGGATGTGAAGCAATAGCCAATGCTGCACTTTCTAGTTAGAAATAGTGCTTGTCAAGACAGATGGCAACTATTTGCCCATGCACAAGGCTACCATGGATCCTTTGGGTCTTTGGCGGAGGAGCTCTATGGGGTATTCCTCCCCTGTGTGAGAGCAAACTGCTCTGGCCTAGGCAATCTTAGGGTTCAGTGATAGCTTGCTGTGTGATCTAAGGTTACTAGATTGGAATGACAGACTTGTTGAAAAACAAGGCCTGAGACAAACACCTGGAAAAGGCTAACATAGCTACATGTTTTTTCTGACCTGTGGTGCAAATCCCAAAGTAGGCTGCTTTTGATAATTCCTCTGTGATATTTGTCTTTAGGGATATAATCTGCATGTTTTGTTGTAAAAGGATGTGCCTCTGGTTACCTGACCTACTAGCTTGGATGTGGTATGATGCATGAGCAGGACTGGTCAAGAACTTCAAATTTCAAAAGTAGCCTATTTTTTGCCAGAAGTGCTTCCTGATGAGTTTGCTATTGTGCACCAAAAACTTCTATTGGAAATTTATCTTAGTCCTGGCCCAAGGGCAAAGTAGTTGTCTGAGATGTTGAAATACTCAGTTTCAGAGGACGGGTTTCAGATCTCTGTTTATTCTAATGCAATCCAAGGATGTGAACCACAGTATGATGCCTCTGAGATAATTGGGCACTGGCCACCTGAAGACAGAGGACATTTCCTTTTTTCCTAAAAAAACTGCAAACATCATGATGCCATCCCTGTGTGGGAGCTGTGTGAAGTTGCATATTTTGAGATTTAAGAGTAGTCAGGCAGAAAATGCCCTTCATACTATGGTCTTGTCATGTCACCAGATGTGGACAAGGATGTCTAGGTTAGACACATTGTGGAATAACTTCAAAGTATTAAACCAAGTGACATTTTCAAAATATTTCCTAGCTGGCTTCCTAATATGGCTATGGGTTGAGCTTCACACAGCCCTTCCAGCTGCCGGCTGTGAGGATGCGGGAGCAAAATGACCAGTGGCAAAAGCCAATAGAGCCAGCAGGAGTCCAGCCCCAACGTAGTGAAATCCCAGTGCCCCAGCAATTCAGTAGACAGCAGGGAAAGCAACAGTTACACCTGACAGTAACGACGGGAAAAGTAGAGCCAGTAAAGCAGCCACAAGCTGCAGAGCCTGCAAGGCCTGGACAGCTTGGCCACCAACATCCCTTGCAGTAGCCCAGAGAGGAAAATTATCAGCAGCAAGCTGAGGTAAAACCACCTCAGGAGGCCCAGTGCGTGGGGCTGACCTGTCATGGAGGGCACATGATAAGGGGTAATTCAAGTTCTCTAGCAGCATGTCTCCAAGAGGAGTGAGGAGAGCATCTCACGACTTTCTCACAAAGGAGTCTGCAAGCTGCTTATAGGAGATCCTTTGTCCCACTGAGCATGAGGGTGGGAGGCAGAGCCATGCCTGGAGCACGGGTATGTAATCCACCACACTCCTGGCTTGCTCCAGCCTCATCAGTGCTGCCTCCACAGCAACACTGGTTGCTCCTGCTGTGGCACAGCAGCAGGAGCTGCTGTGGCAGGAGGCACAGAGCTGGGGTGCATTAGCTTCACAGATGCTCCTTAACTGAAACCAGAGCCCCTCAGAGCCATCTCAGAAGTTTGGAGTGGCAGCACATGAGAGGAGTATGCATAGCTCTGCTGCTGCATAGGTCTTTTATGGAAGGATGGGTCAGACTTGCTAAGGACAGTGACCTCTTTCTTCCCCTCCATCATCTGGTAAGGCCGCAGCACTGAGGGAAGGCTGGTGAGAAGGAAAATCCCTTGGCTGCCCTTACAGGGTGCAAAGGTAGGGA
>NW_010291700.1:0-1604 GCF_000700745.2 Antrostomus carolinensis | reverse complement strand
GTCTTTTCCAACCAAACCATTTTATGATTCTGTGAAGCAAAGGGCACCCCAGGACCCATCTCAGGGCCTCAAAGCAACAGGTACGAAGTGGTGGCTCACACGGGTCCTCACGCAGGGACTGCTCAGTTTTCATTTTACAGATGGCAAAACTCAACAGCACAGATCTCGAGGACACCAGGGTCGCAGGCAATGACCATTTCAGGGCCCTCTTACCATGGTGGCACAAGCTCTGTAGGGAGCCTAGCAGATAGAGCCTGGGCTCCGTAAACCCTGCCCTCTACTTCAGACCTAGGATCTTTCTAACTATAATGCCCACAGTCATATTTCATGTGTATTCAACTGAACAACTCACAAAGGAACCTCCTAGCACAGCATCTGCTTCACAGAGAAATAAAGTGAAGTGCCAAAGAGCTGAAGTCCCTGTCCAGGACTGTAGAAGTTGATGGAAGGTCGTGCAACGAGTGTAGAGTAGGCAAGGAAATAAACTGCAGGATTCATAGCTTCTACCATGCGCTAAACCCACCAGTGTTTCCTTTGCCCACTATAAATAACTAACCTGAATAATACGGATTTATTATTCCAATCAAGTTGTGCCTCACCAAGGAGTTAGCGATGGCTAATTATTAATAAATTCAGTGCTATGAGATCTGGGATTTTTTTCTCTTGTGTGTTATTTTACAGCTCATTGAAGATATTACTGGAAAAGCTAAAAGCTCTTGCTTCCTTATTAACAAACTTTTTCTTATGAGTGTAATTCACTCCCATTTCATTTGTTAATTCTTTCATGATATCTTGCAGATCCTATTGCTGAGTTGCCTGTCATTATCAATCTGCTCTGCCTAGTCATGTGTTCCTGTTCGAAAGTGTTCTGGGGAACAGAAAAAAAAAAACCAAACAAAAAAAAACCCCACACCCTAATCTTTCTCGTAACCATTTAAAACTGAAAGGTAAATCTTCATTGAAATATTTGAGTGGACTGAAGCATTGTGCAAATGACATGAAGCAAAGCATTGTAAATGACAGTGTTCTACAAAAAATAATGAATTCTTCTGAAAAAATCATGAATATTTCTTCCGAAACACACTAGTGTTTTCTTCTGAAACACTAGTGTGTTTCAGAACTGTATCTGAATTTGGATTTTCTCATTATTCTATAGAAAAGTAGGTCCCTTGAAAGCTTTAAAGTTTTGCACGATGTATTCTCATACTTGTAACTTAAAATTGAAACTGAAGTGTTGCAATACAGGAATTGCTATCTACTTTGAGATGCAGAGTTGAAGTCTACTCAAAATGTTTTGCCAAGTCAGAAATCAATATGATCTTGCAAAAAGTGGAGTAAAATATGTATTTCCCTTCAGCAAAGTCTGCAACACAAGGTAAAATTAAAAAAAAAATCCAGCTTGCTGCAGCAGCTAAACTGAAGCTCAGGAAAGTGATATTTAAAGGGGTCATTTTTGCTGCACACATATTAAAAAAATGTATTAATCCAGAAGGCAGACTCTGGACAGCAAATAGTCAGAGAATAAAAGCTTAATTTGCTAAACAGGCAGCAAAGTTGTGTTCTTACACCTCATACCAATAAGCACTCTTACTCCCATACTTAAA
>NW_010291699.1:8749-9797 GCF_000700745.2 Antrostomus carolinensis | reverse complement strand
TGGCAAGGGTTGCCCAGGGCAGTGGTGGAGTTGGAGGGATTTAAAATAAGTGTAGATGTGGCACTTAGGGACACAGTTTAGTGGCCATGATGGTGTTGGGTTGATGGTTGGACTGGATGATCTTAGAGGTCTTTTCCAACCTTAATGATTCTGTGATAAATTCATTCAAACAAAAAAACCCAAGTGCCTGCATCCCGTCCCAAGTTACACTACATATGGTCTCTTAACCCTTTGCTTTTCAGCCATTTTATCCAGTATTTGAACAGAGATTGAGATTTTTAGAATGCACGTAGCAAACTTCAGAAGATGCACAAAAGCCTTAGGCACGAGTGGGAATTGCAGTATGTCCCTTCAGTTTGGGTTGTCACTGACAGGTAGAGCACTGTGGGCATCTATCACCTTCTGAAGGAAGCTGTAGATGAAAGAAATGTCATGAAAATATATTTGAAAGAAAATAGCTTTAAAGAGTTTTCTGAGATTATTAATAAAGGTTATTTTGAAGTGAAAATGTCATCCCTCTCAAAATTTGAAAGTACTTCCTCTTTTTCTTCTTTTCAGTTTATATTTAATACATTGTTGATCTATGATGGACAGTCTGGTTTCTGTGAACAGATGCATTCTTTTCCATCTCTATCTTGTCTTGACTACTAATTATTGTTCTTCTTTTCAGAATTCATATTCTGCATTTATTCAGTTGATGCCAGTTTTCATAATAATAATAGTGTCAGTTATAACTCAACTGATGGCCACAAACCCACCCTACAGTCTCTTCTACAAATCGTAAGTCATTTAAAAGCATGGTTTTTGGGTCTTTGGTGTTTGTGATAAGGAGGTAGATGGAAGCTGGACTTGATAGCAGAATGCTTGTTAGTGTTCTGTTCTGCTCTTTCTAGAAAGTGTTATCAATTTGTAAGTAAGGAAATTCCAACAGTCTCTGTTGACGAGTTCTCCAAAGCGTTATCGCTGTGGAGTTAACTATGGTGTGCTTTGTTGTACTCTGTGCTGAACAGAGACACTGAGACAGAAAGTTTTATCTACTGGTGTGAAG
>NW_010291699.1:0-8730 GCF_000700745.2 Antrostomus carolinensis | reverse complement strand
GTGGGTGTAGTTCACCTACACTGCTGATCAGCCTCTGGTCTGCCCAGCCCCCAGGGATCAATGGGCCACCAAGAGGTTCCCATGTAAGGCAATTCAGAAATGAAGTCCCCTGTTTGCAGTATAAATCCAGGTCTCCTCTGGAGCCTGAATACCACTGGAAGAAGTGTCAAGCTCCACAAATCATTAAAGCCTTGAAATGCCCTGGTTTAACATCTGCAAAGAAGCAGGACCCTGGGGTTGCAGAGGGCAAACTGAACTGGTCAGCTCTGGAAGCAGAAGAAACATCACCAGACCTGCTGTAATCTGATTTTCTGGGACAGAGAAAAACCCACTTACCCCTCTCAGCATCCAGTGCTGGGAGGTGGGAAGCTCTCTGGTGGGAAAGACTTGACCAGTTCAGTCACCTTCACTGGCTCTTAACAGAGATGGGAGTGGGAGTCAGCTGGTTTTGGAGAACCTGCAGCACACAGCAGCAGCAGAGTGCTCCACACACTCCCCTTGCTTCCTGCTAGGAGTAAAACTACTTGGGTTTAGGCCCATATACTCTCCCCTGTCATAGTAGCCCAACACCCTCTATCGATCTTTACCACAAGATGTCAGTGTGTGGACCCAGCATAGGAACAAGAGGGTGGCTGGTTTTGGTTTGGGTTTGTTTTGGGTTTTTTTTCCAGAGAGTGTTTTTGCTATCTGCCAGTCCCCTGTGAAACCTCCCACACTGCCCCCAGAGCAGCTAATCTCTCCTGCTTCTCTTCACTGCCTTCCCTTCTCCTGTTGATTTGAGATAGTCAAGCCTGAGCCTGGTACACAGTTATGCTGTTTCTCTAAACCATATCCTTAAAAAAACCTAAGAGCCTAAAAAGTAAAAGAAATTGTTTATATAAAGAGGGCATAGACGTCTGAGACATAGTGAGAGAGATGGAAAAGAGGAGTCCAGGAAACAGAAGGGGCAAACTGGATTCCATTGAGTAGAGTGTAACCTTTGTGTTTTGGCTGCCTGCCTCTTTCTCTGGGCAGTGATTTGAAAAAAATGCCTGAGTATCTTTGCTCAAATAAGGAAATTCATTGTAAGAGTATAATTTAATCCAGTGGCTGTGTCAAAGTGGCTAATTCTACCTGCAGGATATTCTTTGGGATATTCCATGCCTCGCTTCACTTACTGACGATTATAAAACCCTAAAGGAAAGTGTAACTAGAATCTCCCCTGAAAATTCTTATTTCTACTAAAGGATCCAGAAACTGGGAAAATCCATATCCAATTACCTTATGCCCTAAGCAATACTAGGGCCATGTGCCTTTCCTATAATCTCTGTATTTGTCATCAGTTCCCATGGATTGCTGGACCTACCTTCCAGAAGTTACCAGCAAACAGAACAAAGTGTGCGGAGCTTCCATTCACAGCTAAAATTTGTTCCTATGTTTTGGAAGTGTCTTGACTGAGCTGTTGAGAACAAATACAGTATTTGGAAGGAACAGTGTCAGCTCTGAGTTGTTTGTAGATATCTCCAATTATTAGACATTTTCCTGTGGGGATTTTTTTGGGGGGTGAATTCTGTTTGTAGTAGTGCACAGCTTGCTGTGCCTGAGACTTGTAATTTCCTTATTGGGTGGCTGAGGGAGCTATAGTCCTGCAGAAAGTAACTGTAAAGACACTGTTGTAAATACTGTCCTCTGGAAATGCTAATATGGAGAAACATCTCTTGATTTCTTTATCTTTGAACTGCTAAAAAATTTGTTTTCTCCATGATGTTTTCACAGGTCCACAGGCCATGTTATTAGTAGAGAAACAGAGAACTTGCAGGTGCCTTACTATGTTGATAAAAACTTTGAAATGAATTATCAAGGAGCAGAACTTCAAGAGCTAGAGAAAACAGTTGAAAAAGATTACATAGACTATATTCAGACGAGCTGCTGGAAGGAGAAACAGCAAAGTAAGTTATTTTTGTTACAAGTGTGTGCCTACAACCCATCAGGAGTTGTACGATGGCTATGCTTCACAAAGCTCTGCTGGTTTTAGCCTCATTTTCCAATGCTTATAAAATCTCAAACCTTGCCCTGGTATTTCTCACATCTGCTCTTAACACTGAATTTGCTATTCTTGAGGGTCTGTCAAAATTAATTTTAGGTGATTCTGAGAAACAAGTGGAAAGTAGACTTCACCCTTTGAGATATTTTTTCCACTCAGTTTTTATGCTTGAATAACTCTTAGTGATGATGTTTTAAACATGTAATTCACCACACTTACCTAGCTCTGACAGATTGTTAGGGCTAGAAAAGATCTTGAGACCTTACCTATTCCACATTTCCTTTGCTGGAGCAGAATAATTTTTACTTCAGCTGGGTCCATGAGCAGATCGTTTAACTTTTTCTTCAAAACTTCATCATCAGAAGGAGAGCCCGTAGCCTATTCAGGTGCTTTTGGTAATCGTGCAGTGGGCTGTTACTGGTATCAGTTTTCAAAGAGCGTGCTTCTATACTTGTTTTGTGCGCTTATTTGCATTTTCTATCTTTAGATGAGTTTGAGATCATGTTTTTCACCATAGTCAAGATTGTCTGTTAAAAACAAGAACTGATTGCAAAAAGGGAGAACACAAAAATGTGAGCATTCAAAATCATTATTCTCACTAAGTCAGTCCTAAGTCAATCAGTGGCACATATAAAGGCATGTATTTTCTGTGTTGTATTATTTGTTAATTACTGCTTTTCTGGTTGGTTTAAAATAGAGCAAATCCCTGCTTCTTTTGTAGCTGTACCAAATAAGAGAAATCAAATTACAAGGACTAGCTGAAGTCGGGGTGTAGTGACTGATTTTTTTTTTTCAGCTAAAGAACTCATCACCCTAAATTGAGTTAACACAAACTCCTGTTGTGCATAAAGGAAACTGGAAGAAGTTGTTTCTGTGTAAATGTTTAATAGTAGCAGACAAGCTGCTTTCACACACTGGTAGGGCTTTCTAAATTACTCTATGTAAAACAGTCCCCAGCACACCACTAAAAACTGACTTTGTTCTTGTTTACAGTTTCTTTACCAATTTCATCATGATGGAAACACACTTTGTCTAAACAGGACTTGTTTAATCCTGTGCTAGAGGTAACAATAGTGTTGCTGACTCCAAACTGTTCGCAGTTTTGATGGGAAAGCTTGTTTTGTTTTCATCCAGAGACTATTTTATTTTACATAAAAGTTATCAAGTTTATCTTACTTTTAAAGTTATAAAAACAAGTTATTAACAAAAGTTATCTTACTTTTAAAGAGAAATATACAGATGTAGGCTCTGAAGTTAGAAAATAACCCATAATATAAGACCATAAAATTCCCAAACAATCCCTTAGTTTTTGGTGTGCTTGACTTGTGATCTCTGAGCATCTGTGGCTGGCAGTAGCAGCCCCTAGGTATAATGTGGCCATTAATAACCATAAATGTAGGCTTCGTGCATAGGCTTGCTATAGGGATAGCATTTATTTCTTACAGAAAAACCCTTTTAATTGACCTTGTGCAACTGAAAGTCGCCATGTTGTCTCTTCCATGTAGACCTTGAGCTAAGGAGTGCCAGGCCCCAAAATGGGCAACTGGGTATACAAGTCTAAGAGAAACTGCTAGTCAGAGAGGGGGAGATGATCCAGCGTTGAATGCCAAGTAATGCCTGCAAAATAATGCTCCTCTGGAGCTTTTTACACTTACAGGCTTTATTAAATAGTCACACATCTGCAAATATACTTACAAGGTGCATAATTAGCAGCAGCCTGAGGAGACCACTGTAATTAAAAAAAAAAAAAAACCAACAACCCCACAATATTTTCAGAATGATTACCATCGAGCAGGTAATGAGCACAGCTGAGGCTGTGCTAACTTTAGTACAGCCAAGTTTGTAAAAATAAACTGTGAATACAAGATGGAGTGCTGGGGAAAAGTTCTCTGGAGATGTTGAGACAGTTCTTAGTCAGCTGTTGTTTCATAACTTTGGTCCATTAATTCTTGTTTCAGTGTTTCTTCATGTGGCCAACTTTTTTTTTTTGTCAGTGGAATGTCTATTAATAGTACATTTGTTTTGTTTACTGAGGCTGTATTTCTATTTAGCATATGGACATAGTTATATAGGAACAGATTGTTTTTTAAAGTGCTTGATTTTATGACTTGAAAAGTGTTACCTGGTGTCCCACTACCTTAATGAAAACTTCAAAAGGAACAGATAGATGGGTATCTTGTTCAGCCAGTGACTTCTGTACTGCTGCAGTACACAGCGTTCCTCCCTTCACAGCAGAATAGCGTGTAAAAGTTGCATATGCTGTGGTCTTTGGTCCTCTGAAATCTTTGATACAGTTAAGTACAAAAAGCACATTCCGGGTTTTTACGGGAGATTGTTCAGCTGTGATAGCACAATTGTAAATTAGGGCTGCAAAGAGCTCCGAGTTGTAGAAATTTACAGAGGGGCAACTGAAAACAAAGAGAAAAAGGATAAGTAGTTTGAATTAGGTATTTTAGGAGTTTCTTTAAAAGTACAAGGGAAGATTGAAAAACATAAGAAACCAACATGACACAATGAATGCTGTCAAAAGTGCGAGCATTTGCAGTGAATATTTTTGCCCAGGTGGGTAAGTGTAAACTAAGAATCTTCACTGCAGAACTCCAGGAATCTAAACTTGGAGACAATTACCCAAGTCTAGTTTTGCTGGAGGCTTGTCAAGGCTGTGTGCCCAGCACTACCTGAGTGGTGTTTTAGTTATAAAACCTGAAAATTGGCTTCTGATCTAAACTAAAATGCTAATGCCTAACAGTTTGTAAAGATTTAAAGGTGGAGGGTTAAATGGCTTTAAATTTCAGTGGCACACGGCAGAGGATGTAAGGCATGAAGGGACCTACTGAAGTTCTTTACACTCTGAACAATTTTGTAAAATGAGGGACTGGTAAGATATATATAAAAGCTCTTTGAAAAATTGAGTGTCATCAGGTAGCCTGTGCTTAGGGAAATGTTGACCTTTTCAGAAACAAATTACTGCTATTCTCTTAGGTGCATCTCATGCTGGATCTAAATTATTCTTCAGGGAGAAAGCTATATTAAGACTTCCTTAGCTAATCAGCTAAAGAAACTTCTCTGAATGACTGGGGGGAAATAATTTAAACAATGGGAGTATTTCAGTTTCATGTTGCTTTTGAGAAGAAGGGGGAAAAATTCACAAAGTACCTTTGAGATTGTATTGTTAATGAGAGGGCACAGAGGCCTTTCAGACAAGTCCCTCAGCTAGCTGTTCACCTTCCTGTAATCAATACTAGAAAAATAAAAAAATAATTTATAATGCCTTCTGGACAAACCTCTTGCCAGGCACAGTTTGAGTTCTGAGAAGTGCAGCATCAAAAAAAACTTTAAATATATACATATATTTTAAAGCAATCACCTGTTCTTTAGATCATTAACAATTTTAAATCTTATGTGACTTCTAAGCTGTACATATATATAGTTTGTGTTTTCTCTGTAATAATCAGTCTTATTTTTTGTTTTGGTGATTGATCTACTAGAGCACTGGTAGAGAGGGTTATTAGAACTGTTTGAATTTTCAAGCAATTATGAAAATACTGTTTTCCTAAGTAGCTAGCCTGGTTAAACCTGATGGCCTCTCTTTAAAAAAAGTTGTTAACATGCCCAGTTTCACTGAAACAAAGTGAATTTACAAAAAAAACATTCCACAAGAATAACAAAGCACTGAGAAACAGTTATGTAAAGTAGGCTCACGGCTTCATCCTAATCTGTATTTTTTTCATCTTTCAGAGTCTGATTTGTCCAATTTGGCCAAGCTATACAGAGATGAGCGGTTAAAACAGAAAGCAGAATCGCTGAAACTTGAGCACTGTGAGAAGCTCTCCAGTCTGATTGGAATGCACAAAGGGGGCTGACCAGGACACATATGTTCTGTAGTTTTATTTATTGCTGTTTTAACTTATGTTTTTATTTTCCTTTGTATAAAAAGGGAAGGGGTCTATTGTAAAGAGTCTGAACATTCGATTCCTTCTGCATATAGTGCAGAGATGGGCCAACACAAGCCGCAGAGCTCGTGTTTGCTGTAACATATACTGTATACTATATTTGGTTCCAAGGACCAGTGGCACTTTGTAAATTATTTCCCTGGGAAACGCTCTTAGTTTGGAATCTGTCTTCATCGGTAGTTTGTCTGCCATCCAAACAGTATATATATTTCCCAGGAGAGCAGACTAATGTCTTAGCTTTCTGTATTTTATATGGACCAGCAATTCACTCGCTCATACAAGCAGCGTAGTTCTCAGTATTAAGTGCGCTAGCCTTCTCATACTGATACCAAGCGGATGTCCTCACTCCTGCAGAGGTTTGCAATGAGAATTTAGATGGAAGGCAGCGTGCATCCTGTTCGAGTGCAATGCTTAATCCAATCAAGGACCTGCTTCAGGTGAGCACTTGAGCACTCTCCCAGCTCTCCCTGCTCTCAAAGGGATGTAACCCTGTGCTTGTCTGACTGGAGACCATGCCCGTTCTGTTCCATGGGGAGACAACACACCGAGATGCCAGCAGCAACATTGAGCAAGAAGATGAGTGTCTGTGAATTGCACTAATTCCAATGTCTGCTAAACTGTAGAGAAAGGACAACTGTGTTTATTTTCTCATATGTTTTCAGTGGCATATTTTTAAGCTGGCTGTTGAATTCTGATTTTTATCTGCAAACTGTTACAGGGGTCCTGCTTTTTCTGGTACAGTTTTGATGTAGCATATTTTTACTCTGTTGAGCAGTTCTGAATGTTTCACTGTAGAGATCAGTATTGCAAAGAAAAAGATCCATGTAGTAGTGTCCTGTTTTTTCTTGATCCTCCATTACGAAACCAGGCATTTAAAAGCAGGTTGAGGGTGGGTTATACTCATCATGAGCAGATAACAGTGTGTTGCTCCAGTTGAGCATCATTAACCTCCTGAGCCAGTTTCTCTGGTGGGGTGCCAGGGGTGTGTACCACACGTGGAATGAACTGTTCTTACAAAGGACATCTCCACGTGGTACAGCCACTGGAGGTGCAGGCTTGTTCCCTCTCTCCCTGACACGGGGATTCGGCGTAGCCACAGCAGAGCCACCACTCCCCTCTCTTATGTGGAGGTATATGTCTAGTAAAACTGAACAACTCTGTTGTTGCCCCCATTCCTGAAACTCGCTATGAGTAGTGCAGGATGCCACAGATGGCCTTGCTTTAAACCTAGGAAGCAAAATACTCAAAAGTTTGAGAAATTCCAGAATTAAAATTGCCTTCAAAGTTTCAAATCTCCACGTGCTCGGGCATTACAGCGCAGTCGTGTGCTAGTGCCGTGCCCGTGCGCTGTGCCCTGTTGGCGTGGTGTGGAAGATGGCTGGTACTGAGAGTGGGAAACCGGGACCGTAGGTACCAGAAAGTGTCCCCTTGGTGTCCCTGTCCCGTCCATTACGGCGGCGAGAGGTTGGGCAGCAAACTGGGAGCTGCAGGAAGAGAAGCTGTTTGGGTGCTCCACACCATCTGAGAGGTGTTTGTCTTGGGTTTTGAGACTTGATGCTTCTGCAGATGAGACGTAAGCATCCCCTGTATGATTAGACCATTGCAACTACAGCAATATTGCTGCTATGAAATGGCAATGTGTTAGGAAAAAATGTAAAAACCAACATAGTGACTCTTTAAAATAGCATTTTTGTGTTAACGTTTGTTCTCCATTGGAACACTTGGGGAAGTTGAGTAGTTTGGCAGCTGCTCGGGGCTGGAAGAGCACTAGTAAAAAAGACATTTAGAGGGGGTTGTTGGGAAACACATTTAGGGTGAGACTCTAAGGGCAAAAATGTTGGATTTGGTTCTTCTGACTTGGTAATGTGGCTGGCAGGAGGACAGGCACCCTTAATTCTGGTATTTCCCAGTTTTGAGCATGTATAAAAAGCAAAATTCTTTTCATGTTGCTTTTTATATATGAAATAGTTTGTAGAATATATTTGAAATATATTAAAGTGGTTGCACTTTGTTCCAGGTTTGGCATCCCTGTCATTCCTGTTTGACTCCCGTGGCTGTAAAGTGATACAGGCAGGGAGACCAAACACAGCGACTTTATTGGACCTGTGATGTCCTGTACGGAGCTTGAATTCTTACGTAGCATTTTGCACTTTAAATACATTGCACCTGTCATCCAAAGATCTCCCAAGTGCTTTATGGAGGTGAGAGACCACCTGTGCGAAGCACAGTAATTTTAAGAGTCTTCTCTGCAACTAGGAGAGGCCAGGAGAGAGCAGAAGATGAGACTGGAAAGGTAAAATATTTCAAAAAGCAGTAAGATGTGGTGTGTTCATGATCCCAGTCGAGGGTGTTACAGATGACTATTGGTGTGCCGGTGTTGTGTGCTGTGAATAATGGCACTTGGCTCTAAAATACCTCCAGTGATAAAGATGTTCTTTTTGTAAAGCACTGTCATCCTACTCAGTAAGGGGGGGAGGGGGAGAAAACCGTGGCTGTTGAAATGCATTGCTCTCATTAACCAAAGGTTACTTGCCAAAATACAGTTGACTTCGCATTCTTTTTTGGGTCGTTAAAGGGAGAAAAAGGCGTTTGCTGAGCAGGCCTGGTTCACTTGGACTGTGTCCCCAGGCGCTGGCCATGCGGAGGGCTGTGCTCAGTTCTTGGGGCATACCAGGGACTTGCAAATGGGGTTTTATATATTTTTTCTTATTTTTTTTTATTTTTTCTTATGAAAGACTTGACGTGTCCGTGCCG
>NW_010291698.1:0-8497 GCF_000700745.2 Antrostomus carolinensis | reverse complement strand
CCTGCACCACTCAGCTTCACGTCATCAGCAAGGTGATGTTTGTGATGTTCTCACAACTCTGCACAAACCAGCCTCCCTCCCCACCAGCTCTTGGCTGTGGGTTCCTCACTCCATCAGCAAAGCCGCACCATGGGGCTCACAGTTCACTCGTGAAGTCGAGGCTGTTCCTGGCTGATCCCCACTTTTACCCAACAAGCCAAGACACTCCCGTTCTCTCCACCTCTCTTCTCCATCCCAAAATATTTTCTACCTACATCAGCTTTGGGGCAGCAGCGTGTTCCTTAGAGGAGTTTGCACAACCACCTCCTCCTTTCACTAATCCCATCTGGGCTGATGCTATAAAGTACAAAATGAGAGACCTGAGGCACTTCTTGATTTAGAGTTGAATATATTTAACCAAATTAATATTTTTTGCCTCTCGACATCTTTTCTCCCCAGCCTTGGGCAGGATGTGACCCAGCCATCCGCTCTGTCAGTGCCAAGGAGCTGTGGAGCTCAGACATAATCCCTGGGTGATCTCCTCATCGCTTTTCATCCTACTCAAGTGTTGACTCGAGAACTTGTTAAATTAGACAAGTCTCAGCACTTCAATCAGATGGGCGCACAAGGCTGATTTTTACCTCCACAGAGAAGAAAAAGTCTGATTTAGGCGAGTGTGATAGAACCAGAAGCTTCAAAGCAACGAACCCTGGAGATCACGTCTGCTCTGAAGTCTGCCAGAATCACTGATTAACCTGAGCAGACCACCAGCAACCAGCACCTCCCATTTTAAGAGAATCATAGAATTATAGAATGGTTTGGGTTGGAAGGGACCTTAAAGCTCATCCAGTTCCAACCCCCCTGCCAGCAGCAGGGACACCTTGCACTAGACCACGTTGCTCAAAGCCTCATCCAACCTGGCTTTGAAAACTTCCAGGGAGGAGCAGCCACAACTTCCTTGGCCAACCTGTGTCTGACCACCCTCACAGTGAAGAACTTGAATTTTAAGAGAAGTTGAGAGAGAACAGATTAAACAGACATTGGATCTGGCAGGGAGGAGAAGAGCTGGGTAACTTCCCCAATATTTCTTTTTTAAGGCAACTGGAGAATGGCTGAAGCATCTACTTTCTCTTATCTCTCACCTAAAGTGAGCAACCCATAGTCATGCTGAACGTGCTGGTCACCTGCACCACTGGCATTTCCTTCCTCTCCTGGTTTTTATGATCCAGTGTTCCCCAACATCTCCCAGCAACGCTGCTGTCCTGGGGCAGAGGGATCTGGGGGCTGCAGAAACACAGTCCAGCATTCAGCATGTCCTCTGCTCCCTGTGCAGTGAGGATGAGGTCCTTCCATCCCTCAGTTAGCTCGAAGTATTTAAAACAAAGGGTTACATTTTACAGACCCAAACCAGAAGTTGGTGTAAGCGACTGCGCTGGCAATATTTTTATGGTCACTTTATTCTTTAATTCTCAAAGCTGCCAGATTCAAAAACACGGCCTGGGACAGTGCTAAGGGCAAGAAAAGGTGGAAGACTTGGCATTCAGCTCCAGCTTCAGAAAGCCTCGATGGCAGGAAGGACTCCCTGTCCCTGTCCTGCTGTTATCAGCATCACCTGAGAGTTAAAAGGGAATTGGCAACGAAGCTGAGTTTTCCCAAAGCTTGGAGCAAGACACGTGTTCACTCACAGCTCCTGGTAAGACAAGGACAACACGGAACCACGGAATCCCAGAATTGCCCAGATTGGAAAAGACCTACAAGATCATCGAGTCCAATCATGAACCCAACACTGACAAGTCCCCTGTGACTAACCCATGTCCCTCAGCACTGTGTCTACACGACTCTTCAATCCCTCCAGGGATGGGGACTCCACCACTGCCCTGGACAACCCCTTCCAATGCCTGACAACCCTTGCAGCAAAGAAATTCTTCCTCACATCCCATCTCAACTGCCCTTGGGGCAACTTGAGGCCATTTCTTCTTGTCCTGTCCCTTGGTCCTTGGTTGAACAGACCCACCCCCACCTCTCTCCACCCTCCTCCAAGGGACTTGGACAGAGCCACAAGGTCTCCCCTCAGCCTCCTTTTCTCCAGGCTCAACACCCCCAGTTCCCTCAGCCACAAGGGAACTCAGCACACTTGTGCTCCAGACCCTTCCCCAGCTCCGTTGCCCTTCTCTGGACACGCTCCAGCACCTCCATGTCCTTCTTGGACTCAGGGGCCCAACACTGAACCCAGCACCCGAGCTGCAGCCTCACCAGTGCCCAGGACAGGAGTAGATGTACCCGCTGTTAGAGTAGATCAACAGTAAGGAAGGCATGGTGGCTGTAGGAAGGAGCTTCCACTCTCTACAGGCAAAATTCAGTTTCCCAAGTCTGGCACCATTGGGAAACCCAGCACTGACCTGATCCAGGTTACAATGCTGTAACATAAAGCCGCTTCAGAAAGAGCTTCAGTTATGAAAGAGACCCTTGGACTCAGCAGCCAAGTGTTTTCCAGTCCAGTGCTGTGCTGAAAGATCAGACTCCTCTGCAAACCTGGTAAGCACGGTGAAGGAGAGTCACAGAATCACAGAATCATTAAGGTTGGAAAAGATCTCTAAGATCATCCAGTCCAACCGTCAACTCATCACCACCATGCCCACTAAATCATGTCCCTGAGTGCTGCATCTACATGTTTCTTTAACACCTCCAGGGATGGTGACTCCACCACTGCCCTGGGCAGCCTGTTCCAATGTCTGACCACTCTTTCAGAGAAGGTCTACCATGTACTCTTGTATTTTAGATTCCCAAGATAAAACAGTTTTATTGGTGTAGACGGCAGGTGAATTGGTTGTTTGTGTGTTTTTTAAGAGCTGCTTCCTTGCAAGCTCACCTGTAGGCTCCATCCCCTGGAGATGGACTAGTCCAAGGGTCAGTCCACCAACTGGCATAGCATAAGTTAATGCCAGGAGAGAGTTCAACCACACTTGTACCTCAACAAATAACAGAGGTAGATTATCTCATCAGGCTTGGGAGCCCCAAAACTGCAGTTTGACTGGTGGGTTCCCATCATTAAACAGGAAAATCACAGAATCACAGAATGGTGGAGGTTGGAAGGGACCTCAGGAGATCATCCAGTCCAACCCACCTGCCAAAGCAGGTTCCCCTGGAGCAGGTTGCACAGGATGTTTTCCTTGGAACATCTCCAGAGATGGAGACTCCACACCCTCTCTGGGCAGCCTGTCCCAGGGCTCCAACATCCTCACAGGAAAGAAGTTTTTCCTCATGTTTAAGTGGAACCTCCTGTGTTCCAGCTTGTGCCCGTTGTCCCTTGTCCTATCACTGGTCACCAAAATGCTGTGGATGGTGAGTTATGTGCTGGGAGTGAACAGCTCCTCGTAACTCAGCACTGTCCAGACACCTGAGCTGAGGTCATGGCCCTGTCATGAGTTATAAAGAACTGCAGGATGTTCTTTCCCTGAAAACAAATTCCATCTGCAAACAGTACCTACAAGGAGCCGGACTGGACCTTGAGGAAGGTGCCATTCCTTGGTGTCTCTTCTCTCCCAGAATAGCTGAAGCAGAAGGTCAGTGACCACACAGGTAGGAGAGCCCAAACCCACTTCACAGCCTGGTACCTCATTTGACCCCCTACATTAAAGCTGCTAAACCTCTGCAGTGAGGTTTTGTCGCTTTCCTTATCAAATGGTCACACTTAAAGTCATGGCAACGAAGACTTTGGTGGCCCAGGAGGCATCCAAACTGAGAACTCCACTCAAGCTGCACATTGGAACATCCTGCTCGCTATAGAACAATTTCATAGAATCATAGAATCATAGAATGGTTTGGGTTGGAAGGGACCTCAAAGCTCATCCAGTTCCAACCCCCCTGCCAGCAGCAGGGACACCTTCCACTAGACCACGTTGCTCAAAGCCTCATCCAACCTGGCCTTCAACACTTCCAGGGAGGGGGCATCCACAACTTCCTTGGGCAACCTGTTCCAGTGTCTCACCACCCTCACAGTGAAGAACTTCTTCCTAATATCTCATCTAAACCTCCCCTCTTTCAGCTTAAACCCATTTCCCCTTGTTTTGTCATTAACTGCCCTTAGGAAAAGTCCCTCCCCAGCCTTCCTGGAGCCCCTTCAGGTACTGGAAGGCCGCTATAAGATCTCCCCAGAGCCTTCTCTTCTCCAGGCTGAACAGCCCCAACTCTCATGGCACAACATAATTTCTTTCACAAAAAAAAAAAAAGGAATAGAAGCTCACAAACTAAGAGGTCTCTTTCAGAAGAACCTCGCTGAGAAAGTGCTTTGGGAACAGCTGCACTAGGTGGGACTTCAGGCAACGTCAGCGAGCTTGTTCGTTGAGAACATTAATGGTATAAAACGTTACACACAGAAATGTTCAAGATCTGGGGTTGGCAAAGGAGGTGGCCTACAGTTATAGGACTCCTCCATCTCTTATTAAAATAATTACAAGAAAAGTAAGGCAGGTATTAGGTTGGCGAGACAGCCCCAAATCCCACCGCCTGCATAATCCACCTGAAAGCCAAGCGCCTACCGAGGCAAATTAAACCCGCCTTTAATCCATGCAAATCTCAGCACAGGAATCTCTTCTCCTCTTGCCTCCTGCTGCGAGTTCAGTCCTGCCCCACACCCCTCCGAGCTGCCAGAGCTGCAGGAGCAAAACAAGACAAAGCTCCAGAGTTCAGTAACGTGGAGAAAACAGTTTGGACCTTCACACAATTTGGGGTGGACGCAGCTTTACGCTTCCCTGGTTGGGTTGAGACCGAACCCCGTTTCCACCCGTGCTTGGTTTAATCAGATGTATTGACACACATAAATTAGGGCAATTTGCACATAAATTAGGCGGCGTCATTATGCTAATTGGGATGGTATGATTGTGCTGAGTGTGTTTGCAATCTGCCACAACCTTCTGGGACAGCATGGGGAGCGAGCTGCTGCATCTGAATGGGTTGGTGCTCTACCAGCATCCCAGGTACGGCCACACATGGACCCAAAGCAAGACTAAATAATGGAGGAAAAGGGGCAAGGAGACCTGCTGGGATGTGCTTCATCTGAAATGCTGGTCTAAGCAGTAATGCTACCCTCAAAAAATAACTCTCCTTCCTAAACATCACACTCTCTCCTCCCCTGTGATACATGAAGCAGGTTGGTTTATGGATTTATAGAAAGAAGTTGCTAGAAAAATACACCACGATGGTGCAAACACCAAGGTGTCTGTAAGACAATTAAAGAGCAGGAGACCCAAATCCTCTGCACTTTGCTTCATTAGACCTACTGTGAAGAAACAAGTCGTCCTGACAAAAACCAGAGCTGCTGCACTTTATCCCTTCCAATCCTCACCTGAATTGCAACAGAGGTCGGGATGTTCGTTGGGATCGGGGCTGTATCACAAGGTATCCCTGATGACCCCTGTTGTGACAGGACAAGGGGTGATGGTTTGAAACTAAAAGAGGGGAGATTCAGACTAGATCTAAGGAAGAAATTTTTTACACAGGTTGCCCAGAGAGGTGGTAGAAGCCCCATCCCTGGAAACATTCAAGGTCTGGTTGGATGAGGTTCTGAGCAACTTGATCTGGTTGAAGATGTCCCTGCTCACTGCAGGGGGGTTGGACTAGATGGTCTTGAAAGGTCCCTTCCAACCCAAACTGTTCTGTGTTTCTATGATAAAATAAAACCCCTACATCTTAGCAGCTGAATGAACAAGGATAATGGAGGAACAAACAAACTACAAAGGGGGCAGCTTCTCCTTTCTGAGATTCAGATAAATCACCATACATGCATAGGTCTACCTAGTGTAGATAATTATCAAGGTAGACCTTCATGGTCTCTCATCAAAACATGGATTTTTTTACATATCCTACAGGTAACCTGCAGCTTCAGCCCTGAATGCAGGGCTGTGGTTGGTGTCCCTGTGCAGAGGACAGTGTTGTGATGCTGCTGGTGATGCTCCAGATCCTGGGGCTGGGGGTTGGGCTGGTGTTTCACTGCACCTTCCTCCTCCTTAGGGGCACCCGGGGATGCTCCTGACATCATTCAATTTTCCTACCAAAACTGGTCACTAATTTAGCTGCCAAACAGGATCATTACAATGAAAAATCCTACTTGTGGGACTCGGGCTCTCTGCCTTCAGAGGGAACTCAAGCTCGGTTTTTTCTCTAGGATCCAGAGAGGAGTTTTTCCTCTGACAGACACGCTGGCACTTTGCCTGGTTAAAACACATACAACAGAAGAGCACCAAGTACTAAACTACCACTAAAAGTATTAAAAAATATCAACTTTGGGCAAACCATATGGTAACACTCACCACGCCACAGGTGAGAGCAAATACAACACCCTCTGGACAGTACAAAGTAAAAATAATCAATTTTCAGAGAAAAATGGTGCTTAAATACAAAGCAGCCCAGGAAGAGACAGAGACACCCAGGTAAAAGGTTTTTAATGTTTTTGACCTGCATGTTCCTGCACTTTTGCTTTTTTTTG
The DNA here is from genome assembly GCF_000700745.2 of Antrostomus carolinensis. Taxonomy (NCBI): domain Eukaryota; kingdom Metazoa; phylum Chordata; class Aves; order Caprimulgiformes; family Caprimulgidae; genus Antrostomus; species Antrostomus carolinensis. The sequence goes on along the minus strand of NW_010291698.1, from coordinate 2,034 downwards.
CTGCTTTGACCTTATAAATTATATCAAGAGATGGTTTTTACAGTAGGACCCAGAAGCTGTCTGGCCACAGCACGAGGACACACCGTGCCCCACAGACCTCCTGGGATGAAAATATTACACAAACCTGCAGAGTGACTTGGAGGATCGACAATCAAAGCTACAAACCCTCTTCACAAGCAGGTACAGTGAGCAGCCCAACCTGAACCCAAGGCAAAGGAAATAGGGATAAAAAATGAGTTATTGCAGGAAAAGGAAAATGAGGGTGAAAAGGTGAAAATACTAAAAGAGCCTGGGCACTCGGGAATCGGGGGATGCTCCAGAAGCAGCAAGAGCAGGGAGCAAAATTGTGCTGCCCCAGCTGTGAGGTCAAAGGAATAACAAATAACAAGTGATAGGACAAGAGGGAATGGCCTTAAGTTGTGCCAGGGGAGGTTTAGGTTGGACATTAGGACAAAATTCTTCACTGAAAGGGTTGTCAAGTACTGGAACAGGGCAGTGGTGGAGTCACCATCCCTGGAGGGGTTTAAAGGCCATGTAGATGTGGTACTTGGGGACATGGTTTAATGGTGAACTTGGCAATGCCAGGTTTACAGTTGGACTAGATGATCGTCATGGTCTTTTCCATCCAAACTATTCTATGAATCAGCAAGGGATGAAGCAAATAAATGCCACAGCTAGCTTCCTTCTGCTCTTCTGCAGCTCCCCCCCAGCACAAGTACCTGGCTGGTGGCTTTTTTCCCCCCTTACCTTTAAGCAGAACCCCCCGTAAGTAGTTTAGCAGTGAAATCAAACTCATCTCTCCCTCCCTAAGGAGTAATATGGACACTGGTACGATCCAGCATCAGCATCTTAGTGCCCAGTCACTCCCAAGCTCCTCCAAACACCAAATACCCTGGCACAGCAGCAGCTTTACAAACTCTTCACTCTTCAGTGATCATTAGTTTAAGTCTGTCACCAGCAGATCAGTTTTGGATTGCAGATAAGCCAAAGATATAGAATCATAGAATCCCAGACTGGTTTGGGTTGGGAGGGACCTTAAAGATCATCCAGTTCCAACCCCCCTGCCAGCAGCAGGGCCACCTTCCACTAGACCAGGTTGCTCAAAGCCTCATCCAACCTGGCCTTCAACACTTCCAGGGAGGAGGCATCCACAACTTCCTTGGGCAACCTGTTCCAGTGTCTGACCACCCTCACAGTGAAGAACTTCTTCCTAATATCTCATCTAAACCTCCCCTCTTTCAGCTTAAACCCATTTCCCCTTGTTTTCTCATTAATTGCCCTTATGAAAAGTCCTTCCCCAGCTTTCTTGTAGGTCCCCAATTTGATTCCCTCTTAAAGCAGAAGATCAATTTGGTTCTGTTTCCATCACAAACATTTTATTTAATGGTTTCTGGTGGGAGCACAACGCAGGAACCCGGCGCGTGAAGCTGCCCCAGCTCCTGGCAGCGCCGAGTTAATGGCACAAGGTGCTGATCTGCCTCGCTACGGCAATTCCTGTAATTCAAGTCTGGCAAACAATTCCTGGGCTGAAAATGGGACAGGGTCCAATCGTTATCTCCTTTCTTGTAAAAAAGAATTAAAAAAATCCAGCCTATTTACTCCACCTGCTTATTTACCGCCCTGGCAGTACCACCACGCAGGCATGAGGGCAACAAACGCCGGCAGTTCTTGCTGTTTCTCCTGTTGATATGTTTCCTTTCATCCCAACAAAAAGCACGTCAGAGCGAAACGAGTGATCGAGAGCAATGAAAGCATCTGCCTCCCCCCCGGTAACTGAACAAGCCGGCAGTTCTCCCAAGGTAAAGATTCCCTGCATTTCTAACCAAGGCATCTCATTCTGTGGTTGGATTCGAGGAGCTTAAAGGTCTTTTCCAACCTAAATGATTCTACGATTTGAATAGGCAGTCACCTTCATTTTGGTGCTGGTGCTTCCATACATCCTCCCTCACGGTTCTAACCTCCCTTCACAGAAACACAGAATCCCAGAATTGCCCAGATAGAACAAGACCTACAAGATCATCGAGTCCAATCATG
>NW_010291697.1:0-1081 GCF_000700745.2 Antrostomus carolinensis | reverse complement strand
CACAGAGCTCCTCTTCAGCATGTCAGCCCCCAACCTGTACTGGCGCATGCAGTTATTCCTCCCCAGATGAAGGACTCTGCACTTGCTCTTGTTGAACCTCATCAGGTTCCTTTCCACCCAACTCTCCAGTGTGTCCAGGTCTCGTTGAATGGCAGCAAAACCTTCTGGTGTGCCAGTCACTCCTCCCAGCTTTGTGTCAACAGCAAACTTGCTGAGGGCGGACTCCATCCCTACATCCAGGTCATTGATGATGATGTTAAACAAGACTGGATCCATTACTGACCCCTGGGGAACACCATTAGTTACAGGCCTCCAACTAGGTTCTGCACCACTGATCACAACCTTCTGAGCTCTGCAAGTCAGCCAGTTCTCAATCCACCTCACCGTCCACTCATCAATTCCATACCTTCTAAGCTTTGCTACAAGGATATTGTGGGGCACTGTATCAAAGGCCTTACACTGTTTATGAAAAATTTTGAAATTAGTAGATTGTGTCCCCCAGTTTTCATTTGAATCCTTTACAAGGATTCCTAAAGAAGTGGTTACCAACTTTATCAATCCTTCTGATAGATTTCAAATTGTTCTCTGCTGACCTTAAACTCTAATTTTTTTTCCAAGGGGGAAAAAACAAACAAAATTCTTTAGCTTTTGCACATGATTTATAGTAAATCTGCTGCACTGAATCTATTGTTCAGAATCCATTTCATTTGTCTTGCCCTACACTGCACTTTATGTAATGCAATGACACAGTTTTCTTTGGCTGATTTATGGTAGGAATATAATTATGAAATTCCAAGTCTATGTCCTGCACTCCCTTCTCAGGCTGTGCCACAGAAAAACCCAAAAGGCCCCTGGAAAGAGAAAGAAAGGGAGAAAATACAACAAGAAGGTAATTTCCTTAATGTCTGGAAGTTCTTTTACACCAGATCATGCTGTGAATCCCAGCAAATATATATTGGCGGCCAACTAGGAGTCATGGGGAAAAAAGGGTAGGAAGATGACCCAGCAACTGTGGGAAGTGTTCTCACCTCTGAGCTTCATGGAAAGCAACTAGCAGGGGATGTCAAGGACAATAAGAAGG
>NW_010291696.1:0-7945 GCF_000700745.2 Antrostomus carolinensis | reverse complement strand
AGGCTCCGGCCGTGGTGGTGACCTTGCTCAGGGCTCTCCGTGTTCCCACGGCTGTGTGCCCGCCGAGAGCTTGGCACCAAGCAGGGGGCTCTCAAGAAGGAGAATTTGGCAGCGAGTGGGGGTCTCACCATGGGATGCCCATATAGTGGGCAGCCTCAAGGCAGAGCCTGCCACTCATCACAGAGGGGAGGGAAAGCAGAGGAGCAAAGAGACAGAGTCAATTCTCCTTCTCTTAAAATCTGCATGGCCACCAAGAAAGGACCAGCCTGAGAGGAGCACAGTGCCAGGCTGGGCCCTGGGAAAATGCAGTGGTGGACTGGCAACACCGGCAGCATAAGTGGGTCAGGCTGGGGGAGGCAGGAAAGCCTCCCATAAGTGAGGCACAGATCTTCCTTGTGCTGGTCATGCTGAAGACACCTCCACTCTTGGATAAATCCAGGAGGATTTATCCAGCCCTTTTCATTTCTCTTTTCAGAGGTGCATCCCCCAAGATAAGATTTGTGACAGCTCTCCAAATGGTTTCACCCAACCACCTATCTAGGGTTCAGAGCCATGAGCAAAGCATGGCAACAAGCTTGAGTTACTCTACCTGTCCTGTTCCCTTCTTGCTTCTTCCTGACCTTCTTCTCATCTTCCTGCCTGAACCCTGGCACTGCTGCTGCTGGCAGCCAGAAGTCACCCTCCTCTGCTTCCCTGTGTTGCTTTCCTTTGCCCTGTGCTGAGCTTCCCTGCTCTTCTCTCCTGATCCTCCCCTGTTGTCCCCCATTCTCCACTTCTTCCTACCTCTGCTATCTGCCATTGTTGTATTTTCCTCTCATTCCAGCAAGAGATGCTGCAGCCCAGGGGTCGTGTGTGTTTAGTGGTGAAAGTTCAGCTCATAGCAAATAAAGGGAATCTGGCTTTCACCCCAAGTTGAATCTGGCATCTCTGATCATGATCCTTCACCAGCAGCTGATCTTCATGGGCCATGCAGTTGTACACTGGACTTTCTTGTCTTTTTCTTCCCACTTCTCATTTTTCACTCATGCTTGGGCTTTTGGCACTGCTTCCAGTGCTTCCCATTGGTGTGATGAGGCAGACCCAGCCAAGGAGTACGGAACAGGCATCTAATTTGGTAGGTCCCAGTTTGCCTGTGGTGAGCTCAGTCCCACTGTGCTCCCCAGCTCTTGGGGTGGGATGCCCAGTGAGGTGAGGACCATGAAGGGAACATTCAAAGCAAGTGAGTGACCCAAGCTGCAACTCCACTAGGGAAGAAAACTCCAAGGCAGGGGCTCATGCGCTGCAGCCCTCCACACATGGCTCAGCAAGCTCCCTGGCGTGGTTTTGGCCCATGCCAGCTAGCACTTTCCCAGCCAGTGTTCAGGCCTGTTACAAGTTAAGGTTTGTACCAGGGGCTGTCCCCAGATGTCCATTTGGATGTGACCATGTGGATGTGGGACACATTGTATAGCTTGGATTAGAGAACAGGGCCCATCATTGCCTTGGCTTCTTTTTAGTAGGATAGATGTACTGTGAGGTGCTGGCAGATGAACTGTGAAGAAACAGGGCAACAAAAGAGTATCACTGACAGTGCAGAAATGAGGCAAGTGTTCTGCAAAACCAATTCCCACATCGCTCCGTCCTGTTTTTTTCACCCTCTTTTATTTATCGTGCTTTCACTCCTCCTGCTTATCCCCTGGCTTCACAGCTGCCCTCCTGACAGTTCCCCTCCCTTTTCGTCAGCTGCTTTCTGCTCTGAGACCTTCCCCCCTCCTTCTCTTCCTTCAGGTTCACTTTTCTGATGCCTCACTTTTGTTACTTCTGGTCCCCTTTGCCACTCCCATCCTTTCTGTTCTGTACTTAGCATTTTAGCGCTTTTTTTTTTTTTTTTTTTTTTTTTGCCATGACCCAGTTCCTTCCGGAGCCTTATCATCACTTTTTTGTTTCCTTCTGCCCCTTTTGTGCCCTCTTCACTTACTCCACGCTCCTGCCTGCTATCTCCAATCAGCTGCCCAGCTCCAGTTTCTTCTCCGCGAACTTCTGCCCAACCCTAGTCCCTCAGGCTCTTTCTTTTCTCTCCTGCTGCATTTCATTGTCCTATTTTCCTTTTCTGATATTGTTTCCACTTCCCACATCCCCTGCTTGCGGTCCCCAGCGCTGCTGCTGCATGGCTGCCCTTTTCCACTCCCATCCCGCTGGTTTCCAAGGTCCCCTCGCTGCTCCCGGAGTGTCTGTTCCCTTCCTGCCTTTGTCTCTTGGTCTGTCTCTCCTCTTCCCTCTTTGTTCTCAGCTTTTTCCTCCCTTGGCCTCCTCCTCTCCCAAGGGAAGGTGGTTTCATATTAATGCAAAGCTGTAAGGGTCGAGCAGTCTCAAGAGCAGCTTCCATCAGCCCAATTTCATTTCTACCTGTGGCTTTTGCACATTTTAAGGCATTCTCTAAAATTGACTCAGATGACTGCTTTGCACCCTCGCTTCTTTATCGGGGGCCCGACTCGGAGCCCTCTGCAGCCAGCGAGGGTCTTTCCCCTGGTGACCTTTCAGGCAGCGCAGAGGCTGGGGGAGGCACATGCATATGCCCTGTTATTATCACCCCAGAACAGCGATGCTCACCAGATGATAGCGTGCACAGGTAGTAGTGCTGCTCTCCTGCCTGTTTCTTGCAGTGTCAGGCCCCATTGCTCAGGGTGTCCCCTTGCCATTTCAGAAGACAATGCCATTGTTCAATATAGCTAATTGCCAGGACAGTAATTTAAGGGAACAACAGAGCATAGGGAACTGAGAATGTGCAGCAATTGTGGCACTTTATGTACCTACACAGTTAGATCTGTATGAGGAACTTGAATATATAAATCCATCTTAAGAAGTTTTGGTTTTGATTGGCATTGAGAAAACTGTGTGGAACCAGACCTGGGAACCACAAGCAGGAGCGGGCATCTCGCGGGGCAGCACAAGAAAGGAACAATGCTTGGGATCCCAGCTTCAGATCTCGGCAAAGGGTTTAATAACGGCAGCAGCAACAATAAGAAGAGTAAAATAATAGCAGCCACCAGAAAAGAAGAATAGCTTTTTAAAAAATTATTTCCTTTCTGGTTTCCTCAACAATAAAAGTTGGCCAGATTTCAGTTTATAATTGCATTGTACATATTTTGTAACAATTTTAAAATTTCAAATACGTTTCTCCAAACTAAAGCAATTTAGAGACTGCAAAACTGCAGTTTTCAAACCAGTTTCATTAATTTCCTTGCACTAGCACACACAGTTTTCAAATCTGTCCAATTTCTTCCTTTCTGCCAATTTGCTGTTCTGGGGAAAAGAAAAAGCCTCAGAGGCAAATTTGAAAGCCAGGAGGAAGCCAAAATAAAATGTAATTTTTTTTCCCCTGGAATTTTAATGTCAATCTGTCTTGTTATAACCATAAAATAAGCAGCAGTGTTGAGGACTAGTATCAGAGATTAAAATTCATCCCTGCACAAGTGATCAAGCCAAGGCCTAAGCATCACTAGTTTCACCTCTGGTTTGTGGCCTTTCAGAAGACTTACTGTGCTGCAGGAAGTATTAGTACAGAGTAAGTGGCATTAGTACAGAGCTGATCAGTTTGTAGACAGCCCTTCTTAATCACTTTAATTTTTTTTACAGCTAGGTTGTGGCTTATTTTAATACAAATGATCCATTGTAGGGTTTTTATTTTTGTGAACCAAAATTATTCTGCATTAGGATGACTAGAAAATGTACCCACTCGAAATATGGGTTTCTTTTCCCTTACCACAAAAAGCTTTGAAAAGGCTGTGTTCACACCACATAATCAGGGGGTAGGGGTTCCTCCTGGCAGAGCAGTTAGCTTAACGTTTTCTGAAGTGCCCATATAGTCCATATGTGCTGGTTTTCAGAGAAACACCAGCCTCCACAAGCCTCAGCTGTGAAAATGGGACTTGTCTTTCAAAGGCCCCAGACCTGAGGCATTAAATTCCCATTGCTTTCAGCTTAACCATTTTTACCACCTCTGCTTCTTTGCTGCAGTGCTCCTGAAAATCTTGGTTTTCAGTGCTCTGTATTAGCAGGAATATTTGTTTTCAGAAGGTAGATTTTGACCTAAAAGTTGCTTCTTCTTCCCCAGATGGACCTTCCTCATGGAAAACATATCAGCTCCTCTCCCTACCTCCCTCCCAGTCAGGCTACCCCACTCTCGGCTGACAGCACCCTGAGGGAGGGAGCATGAAGCTCCCTTCTCTGCTGCCTGCATCCTGGACCATCACAGTAGCCAATTTTTTTTTATTTATTTATTTTTTCTTAATATAGCAAGCTATCAAATTTTTCTCAGCACAGTTGTTTCAGCCTGTCCACTCTCCAAACTGTTAACATAAACCTCAAAAGACTAAGTGGACCAAGAATCTTAACTGTCAAAACTATGGCATGTGAACTAACAGGAGGTGAAGGAGCACACCCAAATAAATAGGGTCACTTTAGGAGAGTCTGAACCAGCTTCCGCATTGTGGTCCTCCAAGGAAAGTTCTCTTTCGCTTTCCAATCATCCCATGAGGGATTTGCGCTTCTCCCAGTGCCCCATGGCCCACGGGGCTCTTCCTGGCGAGTCTCCTGTGCTCTGGCTCAGCGGAGGCTTGTGCAGCCCCACAGCATGGGGACAAGCTTTCCCATTTCTCTTCCTTTTGCTCCTGCTTTTGATGGTTCGCCTTTTCACAAGAAAAGTCGGGAGAAGTAGCAGGACTAACCCTATGCGCCACTGTTGCTTTTTTACAGCGTTTTATTTTGCCACGAACCAGTGGCAGCGTTGCTTCTCTGCAAGCTCTCTGCATTTTTGTCACTGTCTTAGATTAGAACCATATTGTCTCTCACTCATAGTTAAAAACTTAATATATGGGCATGAAGAGTGAAGCCACTCATGCATTCTTGGTGCGTCAAAACACATCCTGATGTTGGGGAAACACACTGTGGTGTATAGAACACAAGAAAGGGAAGAGGTTTGCAAGAGCAGTTCTGCTTTTGTGTGCTCTGGCGTAGAAAATTAAAATGATGTAGGAAGTTGTCTTTCCTGTTTAGGATAGATTTGGTTTTGAAAAATTACTGCTAACTTTGTAAACATTAAAATAGAAGCAATAAAGATGTGAAATTTCACACAGGGGATCTACAATGTTTGTATAATTATAAGCATATGGTTACTTTACATGAGGTCTCTGTTATACTTTTATTTACTAGTGCTTGGGGAAAACAGAGGTTCTCAAATTCAGTGTTTATTTACATGTATAGGGAATGTCACAGTCCCCATTAACCTGTCATAATCTGTATTTCTGTCTCGGAGCTCCAGCTATATAAACTGAACCCCCAGTTTTACTATAATTTCTAATTTGTTCAAGTATGCTGCTAACTCAGACAATTTATGTCGTTTCTAAGTACTGTGTATCCTGCTGCTGGTGGCGGGATGGGAACCACTTACCGCCTCGGCGCCTGCTCCTTTCAGCTCTTGGGGGGCTAAAAGCGAAAGGCTGTTGCTTCGATGCAGTTTTGTCTCTTCTGAGGAGTTGGGTGGCATTTTAATTTATTGTTTTCTTTTTAGTCTGACTTTACACTAGACTGTGAACCCAGTCCCGGAGGATAATCGGCATTTCTTCTTGGGTGCTGGGTATCCACAGTTCCTAATTTTGTAGGACACAAAAGGACCTCAGCCCCAGCAGGATGCAGCCCTCCATTTATGGGCTGAATTATACTGTTTGTTGTCTTTAATACTTAATGGCCACATGTCTAGACCAGCTCTTTGCTTCGGTGCAGTAAGTGCGGGGGCTTGTATATGCACAGTAACTTCTGATCTTAGAAAAAAGTGGAATAATTTGCAGACATTGCTTGCACTTTTACATTTTACAGAGGGGTACTTACAATTTTGGTAAGCTAGATTTAACTGTAAGTTTTGGGGATTTTTTTTGAGGGGGGTGAGTAGCCGAACTCAGGCTTCCAGCTTTGTCTTTGCTCAGGCTGGCGCTATGAAATGATGCTCAATGTCACGACTGATCAAAACCACACATTCTAGCTGGAGAGGGACAGGGACATACAACAAATTCCTTTTTAAAAAAGATGATGGAGTCTGTACAAAGAACTGCATCACCACAGTTTGACCTAACAGCACAAAGGAATTTATTTGCATCCTTTTATTTTATGATTCCTTTCTCGCTCCCCTCATTTCCCTCACTTCCCTCTTGTCACTTCAGCACTTGGGCACTTTCAGCACAGCAGCCAGGTTTTCTCACATGCCCCGAGATGACTTTAAGGTGTCCCAGTTACTGTCCTGTTACCAGTGTCAGGATGCAGGTGAGTAGCTTACCTGAGATCCCAAAGGTGTGGGTACCAATCCCATCCATGCTCACACTATCTCAGGAGTTTCACTCCATCTCTCCTTGCTGCTGTTTCTGCCTCATTCTTTGTTTCAGGTCCAAACTCTCTGGGACAGGGACTGCTTCCCACCATACTACTGCTATTTAACATTTTTCTTGGTAGGCAAAATTTATTTTTTCCTTATGTTTCTTCAGTTCAAAGCAGTTTGCCAGTGCCAGCTCTGCCAAACCTGCTGGATGGTGTTTATTGTCACCCTGGGCAGGGACCTCAGTGGTGCCCTGCAGGCATTTCCCCTAAAGAAACCCCTTTAGGAGCAGTGTAGGAGTTTCACTGCATACAAACTCAAACCAGGGGGTGCCAACCAAGCAGCCTCTGGCAAAAGAAATCTACTCCTGGGAAGTAAAAAATTCACATTGACCGTCATTAATGGTTTGGTGTCGGGAGGAGCCGTGCTGCAGCAGTCCCCAGGCTGGGGATGTTTCCAGACCTATGGAGGTTATGCCTGAAGACAGTCACAGGGGAAGGGGAGGCACAGACTGAGCTGTGTGATGGTGACAGTTGTCATGTTAATTCAAATTTTTTCCCCTGTTCTCTTTTAGTTGGTTTTACTGAGGAGAGGAAGAACTGCGGGGGGAAGATGAGGAGATCAAGGAAGGAGAGGAAAAGGCAGGCTGGTAGTGGTTTTATATCAAAAGATTGGCTGCTGGCTGGATCTTCCCTACCACTGAAAAGATCAGTAAATAGAGGGACACGCTCAGTGCAGATTCAACTCCATCTCAGAAAACATCCCCACACGCTGCAAGAGTTCCTTTCCCTTTGCTCTTCCCTTTTTTTAAGAAAATATATGTGATTTAAAAAACCACTTTTCCCACCCCTGGTACAGCATGGGAGACAGGCACAGCAAGGGGAAGCTGCTGACTCTCCCCGGGAAAACAGTTTCAGTATTTCTCCAGGGGGGCAGCGCTGTGGCACACAGCCCCGCGCCGAGCCGGCGGCACTGAGAGCTTCCCTGGCACACAGAGAAGTGATGCCCTGAGCTGAGCCAGCCGTGGTCCCACATCCTTTCTCGGTCCAAAATTAACTCAGCTATTTTGCTGAGTAAAAGAAGATTAAACAAGCAGTAATATATTATCGTTAGAGGCTTCCTATTAAACTATGACTGTAAATGCTGGCACAGGGAGGATAAAGCTTCCCCAAGCAAAGCATGTTAGCAGCTAGTGTTTCCTTAAACATTGTCCACAAAATGCATTGGCTGACTAAAATGTTTATCAGTGCTACCTCTTAGGAAACCAAACTGGTTTATTTTCAGTTCCTCTGACTGCTTCATATTTAGTGCAGTAATGTGGTTACCTTTTACATAGAACTGCATCATTAAATAGATTCCCCAAATTGTTTTCAACTCCACAAAGGCAAAAGACTAACACAAAAGAATGCTGAGGCTAAAACAGAAGCATTCACCAGCCAGAACACAGCAAAAACCTCTTGCCCATAGCATATTTTGATTCTTTTGCAGCTTAATCGTAATTCTACATTCCCCTATTTGAAATGCTTGTTCTGGGATTAATTAAATCAGCTGGTCTGACTCTTGAGCTATCGATGTGTACACTTATTCTTTCTTAATGTATTT
>NW_010291695.1:0-3818 GCF_000700745.2 Antrostomus carolinensis | reverse complement strand
GGCCTCTAGCCAGGGTCAACCCACCACATGGCAGAAAAATGTCTGTGAAGGTACAATGGCCTTGAGAAGACAAGATTTTGTCTAAATGTAGTTTTGACTCTTGGACTTACCTGTTCAAGTATTTGTGTAATGCAACTTCTGAATAAAGGACATGGTCAGTCTTTCTCAGTATCTGCAAGCTGCTCTGATTCATCAAGAGCTCCCAACTCGCTTGGCTATTAAAAGAGCAGTCCCTCAGAGAACTATCTTCCCCAGTCTGTCCTTCCTCTGAATCTAACTAGTTTATTTTGATGTGGACAGTGAAACACCAAAGGTTGTATTTTACCTCTATAACAACCATGAGAGGATGCAAGTGCCTGAAGGATCTTTTTCTTTGGCTCAACTATTGACACCAGTGTGGTCACTGGAAGTCCATTTCTTTCAGCAGATCTTCCACTGCTAATTAGGAGTAGATTTGTGTCACTGCTTCAAGGGAAACCTTAGGGTTGGCATGCTGCAAAGTGCTAGGTCTCACCATGCTGCCAAATACAGTCTTCCTGATGAGAAGGGAAACCAAAGGCCACAGTGCTCAGGGAGTGCGGTACAAACCAGTAATGTCACCTTCCAGGTTGAAATGCATTTTGAGTTCCTACTTTGCAATTGAGACACTGTGATGTTTCTGTTGGACTGAGCACATGGGCCCAGAATCACAGTTATCAGTACTGTCAGCATCTCTTCCAGGAAACATGTTCTTGTGAGCAGTGTCAGCTCCCATTTCTTGGAAGACTTGCTCAATGAAGCCTCAGCTTCCGGTGACACGCAGCAAACTTGCAGGAAGGCCTCATGTGGGAGGTGTCCCTGGGATGAGCCTGACCCTTATCTTGGTAGCCAGCTGCAAGGGGATTATCCGGGAGCTCAGTGATGCAGCTGCAGACACTCTTGCAGTGGCTGGACTGCCTTAAGACCTTCTTGTGTTATAAAGCCAGCAAGAAAGCAAGGACTGAACTACTCTGGTAAGTCATCAAAGCTACCTTCTGGGTTTGCTTTTTTCTTTTTCTTTTCATTTGGTTGACAGATTGCACAGAAAAGCACTGCTTTGTTACAGGGATGTGTAGTTGTTCTAGAGACGTTATAGCAGTTACTGTGTTCAGTGGTGGCATGAGACTGCAATACAAAGCTGATTGGCCCATGTCTCCCACCATGGTCACAGCTCCAGAAGGAGGTTATTTACCTGCTGATTATTCACCTGCTGGAGCAATGTCTAGCATGGAAAATGCCACTGACCTCCACCCTCAGTGGTCAGCACCCTCTCTGCTGGCCAAGGACTGTTTATCCCTTCTTTTCAAAACTGGAAAGGCTGTTTTTTTACTTGTGGTAACAGTAAATTTATTTCTGAATCTCCTCTTGCAGTTTGCATGAGCAAAGCTTTGCTTACAGATGTAATTCAGAGCTATCATAAGGCGTCAGCAGTTTCATATTCTAATTTTTGATTCCTTGACATAAATTTTCTTTGCTACCCTAGCAATGTGCCTCCAGTAACGCTGAAAATACAAGCAGCTCTTGCACACTTCTGAAGATTAGTGCAAATGAATTTGATGGCTGCAGCTAATCAGTAGCTGCATTAGTCTTCGGTACATATCCCACCTCAAATCCAGGGTTGGAAGACCAGGAACATTCCTTCTCCTGTAATGAGAGACCAAGAATTTGCACAACACCTCTTTTAACTTTGTTCTTTTCAGAACTCTCACATCTCCTGTGAAGGACACCAAATTCACCCAACGTTAGAAACTCGTCCTCAGAACAAACCAACAAAAGACCTGGGCTGTGGTGTCTACTTGCCTGATCTCCCCCTCATCTAATCTCACCAGGGAAGTATTTGCAGGTGAAGATGAACAGTGGATTTATCTTCTTGTCCCTCCTGGGCTTCTTACCACTTGTGATACCCACATGCCCTGTGCCATGCAAGTGTGCCACCAACATTATTGACTGCACATCAAAAGGCCTAACTGTAGCAAATCTACCAGTTGCTTTCCGCCCTTCGGCTGAAATTATCCATCTTGGTTACAACAGACTCACCTCAATTCCTAATGGGCTCTTTGACAACCTACAGAGCCTCCAGGTAGTCTACCTGCAGGGCAACCCCTGGGAATGCAACTGTGACATCCTCTACTTGCGGTCCTGGCTCCACTGGCAGCAGAACCGGACCTTATACAGGGATGTGAGATGCACATCCCCAGCTCACCTGCAGGACCGGATCATTGCCTATCTGACAGAAGATGAGATCATCTCCACATGCCAGTACTGGTACTGCAGCCTGGCTCTTCTTTCTCAGCTTTGTCTCTTCATCCTCCTTTTCCTCCAGGGTATCTTGGTTATCTTCATCGTTGCGTACCTGTGGAAGTTTTGGAGAATGACTGCTGAAGCCCGGAGCACCACTCAAGATCTACACTAGCTTGTGGACACCTGGATATATTCTTCAAGAAGCTCCTACAACAGTGATTTACACACAAAACTGAAGATTTTTTTTCCCTTTGGATGATGCTTTGCCAAGATCATGTGGTTTGTGATACCCAGAGGGGACAATTCAGTGCAGCATCTGATCCTGACTGCAGTCCAAAGCAGGACTTGAACTGATCAGACAGTTGCTGTATTTCCAAAGACCTGATTTTGTGCTTTTTAATGCTTTGAACTCTTTAACATGATCTTGTTTGCTTTGCTGAGCTGGGAGTAGGTCTGGTTTGGTAGACTAAGGAAATCATCATCTACAGCAACCAGAACTGACTCAAACTGCTCATAAGCTCGTAGGGGCTACAGTGCCCGACCCCTCCTATGCTAGAGTGTTTCAGCCGTACTTTCCATGATGCTTCTGGTTGCATTGGGTCAGGTGAGGACAGAGGTGGACAGTGAACAGTTAGGGTACTGGACTAGGACAATGGAGAAACAGAGTTTCCTTGGTGCTAACACAGATTGCATTAGTAACTTTGGTCAAGTGACTTAGTCTTCTCCTGCCTCAGTTTCCCATCAGTAAAAGGGAAAGGATGTTCGTTCTTGCTTGATGTATCTTTTCCAGTGTTCTTCTGTGGGAGGGAGGGAATGTTTAGAAGCCTACCCGTTTTACCCATCTTCCTTCTTTTTCATCTACTTACAGTTTTAATACTGACTTCAGCATCTGCTGAGTCAGACTGAGGCCCTGAATGCTGATGAGAAATTCACCGTGAAGCCAAGAGTTACCGACACCAGAAGCTTTTTCTGACTGTGCTCGTACAGCACCTGGCACAGGAGATCTGGTCTTTGGAGCCTCAAACTGAAAATCCCACTGATGTGCCTGTTGCTGGTTCTGATATCCCTTCGTTGTCTTTGGAATGAAGCAAAATTGAAATAAAATAATGATGCATGATGGTGTAAATGGCTTGTGTTTCCATTCAGGTGGAGATGTTCCCAGGGTTAAACTGGGACAGTTACTGGTTTCCACAGCCGGATGCTCTCAGTGTGGAGTTTCTGGTTCCCCTGGTTTGGTGCTCGTTGTTTTGTGATTGGGGCGGGAGGGGGAAGGTGTTCCTTGGCCGATGGCCCAGCGGCTGTGGGGGAGCGGCCCCTGTGTCCTCAGTCCCCAGCTCAGGGGGGTCCCAGTTCCCCTCCAAGGCCTCGGATCCCCAGAGAACGGGGCTCAACCGCGGGACGATGCCCCGGGCCGGGTCCAGCCGCGGGGGCGGGCGGCAGCGGGTGACGGCGCCCCCTACCGGTCCTGATTGGCGCTGAGCGCCCTCAGCTGGAGCGCGCGCACAGCTGAGGGCACGAGCTGCTGAGGGGCAGCTGTGAGGGGGCGGGAGCGGGGCTGG
>NW_010291694.1:0-2107 GCF_000700745.2 Antrostomus carolinensis | reverse complement strand
CTTCTTGCCCTTTTTGAAGATTGGAGTGACCACATACCTTCTTTACCATCACTCAGTCTCCATCTACAAACTTCTTTTTAGAAAACTGTCTTGTAATCAGTAATGGAATAGTTGATAATTATTATGTGTTATTTGTTATGTAAGTTTTTCCTTTGCTTTCTTTTATCTTGGTGTAGCAGATCTTGTTCTACTAAGAGATACAATGTGAATCTAAACAATGATTTTTTTTTTTTTTTATTTCTAACATAAGTATTGATTTACTAATTGTATATTGAATTTGGTCCACTGAATTTACTACCAGGGTGATTCTTGTTTCTTCTTGTTAGGAAATGTATTTATTTTTTAATTCAACAGTTGAAAAAGTATTCTGATTAAAATCAGTAAGTGAAAAAAGAAATATATATGGTACTGAAAATTATTAAGAAACACAAGTATTTGGAACAAAACAATGCAAGAATAATATGAATATACCACAGAAGTGCAATTTTTAAACCTTTTAGTTGTATCTTAGTACCAAGACTCCTCAGCATATATTAGTGTAATGGTCTGCCTGGTCAGGTGGATGAGCATATGTGGAATACTTTGCTGGAGCCCAGTTTGACTGCCTTAGGTAGCTAGTTTTGTAAATTACTACACAACATCTCTCTAAATTAAAAAAAAAAAAAAAGCCTCAACAGCTTAGGGTGTCTCATCTTCACCCTTGAAAATGGCTCACTGATAGAAGCAAAACCCATGACACCAACAGCTCTGCAGCAGCCTGTGCAGGTGAAGTGTTTTGCTGGACTGTACTTCAGGGCTTGAGATTGTCCTAATCATGTCTTCTCCCTAGAGTTATTATGGATGCTTCTTTTCCCTTCAATATGCAATCATTTTTATTTCAGTTATGTAACATTTGTATGAGAAAATAAGAAGCTTCCTCAGCCTTGAGAATTTTTTCAATGTTTCATGTCCCTACTGTCCAGCTAGATAGTACTGTCTGTACAGTGGTCCAATCTCCACCTGCTGCTAGGGAAGGTGGAAGAAGAGAAAATATTCCAAACCGAGACATTATGAAAAATGAGAAGTCTTGGAGGTTTATTCTTTAATTTAAATGAACATTCACTTTTGTTATTTTATGGCAAGGATGGAATGAATTTGTATTCTTCTTAAAAGGAAACTTAATTCTAGGTTGTAATTGATAGAAATGCATTGACAAGGAGCCTGTTTGGGCCTGATCTTTTTAAAGTTATGAGAGAAATACATACTAACTTCAATAGGCACTATGTCAGGGTTTAAATATTTGTGACATAGAGTTCTAACATTGATTTGTTTGCTATCCTTAATGTGGAACACTCACAAGGATTTTTAGATCTATGCTGTTATTTTTAATGTCTGTTCTAGGAAATATCTTCAACTACTTCTCACAATTTCCCTATTCAATTTTCTTTAACACATAACCTATCTTGGAGGAATATTAAAGGAACTAAACAGGGCTCTAAAACCCCAGAAGATGGTTCTTTTGCCCAGGAGAGTTGCAGCCCAAGTAAGAAAGCCTAAAAACACACAACAGTGATCTATGGGATTTCTGTGGGTTTGGGTTGTAATCCCATTATAATCACACGTTTCATTACTACTGAACACCAGCATTAACCTAACTGCATTCTGGAACAAAATGAGTTTCCCTTCTCATCTGTAGGACATGTAAATGTCCTGCCTGAACAATTCTTGATTATATCCTGTCCCATTGGGTTACCTGGAGAAGCAACAGTTTATTCTACAAGTCACTTTCACGTCAAGTGATTTTCTGATTTCTTCTCAGACACCAAAACACCAGTTTTTGATCCAGACCCCAGACCAGAACTGGGGTGTTAAACTTAGTCACTATCTGCCCTGTATGTCAAAGTTCCCTGGGGCCCTTGAAATGTTTTTGCCAGTCTTGATAATTGCTCACCAGCTCTTTTAGAAAGAATTGGTTATGAGTCTCATGCTCCCAAGAGAGTAGATCTTTATACTGCCCAGATGTCGTTTGTCTTCTTGCTCATGCTGACCACTGTTGCTTTTCTCAGTAGTCTTAAGCTTCAGGCAACATGAACCAAAAGTCATAGAATCAGAGAATAAATTGGGTTGG
>NW_010291693.1:19928-29043 GCF_000700745.2 Antrostomus carolinensis | reverse complement strand
TGTTGGGGGCTCCAAAACTGGACGCAGTACTGCAGGTGGAGGTATCTTTTGGTAATAACATAGCAGGACTACATTAAAGAAGAGGAAAAGATACACTGGCAATGTTTGGAACACCTGGGTCAAAAACCAGCATTTTATCATTATCAGCAGGATTCAAATAAAATTGTTACACACAACTCAACTGGAAGTGGAATAATTTCCTTTATTGCAGAGTCACAGGGAAACAATGGTGCCTCATAGCTTTATATATGGACCATATAAAAAAGTAAAAGACTTTTTCACCAATATGTATATATTTTTTAACACTAAAATGTTTGATTCTTGAGTGTCATTTGGTAACCTTTAGGGAGGTAGCCTTCCTAACTGCACTTAACCCTACGCTTACACAGGACCTGCGTCCCCCCAGGCACCCCACAGCTAAGACAGCACATGCTATGCACACTAGGACCTGTCTGGCCCTGAGCTGTCCTCTCTCTGTGGAAAGGATGATCCAGGGACCAGGTCACAGACGCAGAGTAATGAAACTACACGGCCTCAAAACGTCTCAGAAGGAAGCGGCTTGGGCATCCTACAAAGCTGCTTTGTGTATGCCTGCAATTACCTGTCGTTAAAACCTTATCATTTTCAGACATGCACTAGTGGAATATACAGCTCAAGTACCAGGCATAATACTAAATATCCTATTCAACACAGATGGCACAATGAAGAAAAGAGAAAAACACAGAAAAGTAGAAAAGATCTGGAGAAAGATGAGGACTCCAGCAGTACTTCTGCAGTAGAGGGCAGAGAACACAATGTAGTAGTATAACATTTTAAAGTGTCCATGTTATTAATGCAAAATTTAATAGATCCACATCTCCTATTTGACAGGGAGAAGGAGAGAGAAAAAAAGAAAAAAAAAAAAAAAGACTGAAGAAAGTGATGGAAATGGCTTGACCAAACAGGACAGAAAAGGAAATTTTTATCTACCCAAAGAGACCAGTGTAGTTCGAGAAGGTGGAGGAAGGAGGCAGGACGTCAGAAGTAGCTTGAATGAGTCGGCAGAGTCCCTTTAAACAACTCCTTCAATCTCCTATTTAAAAATAAAATCTCATGTGAGTGTTACCACAGCTCATGTCTTAACTGCTGTTTCCATTAATAAAATGTTACAGCTCTGTAGAAAGCTATTTGCCACAGCACTGTTACTGCAAACAGAATATAAATATACCTAATAAGGTTTAATCTGTGTTGCTGTTCATAACTATTCATCTGAGTTCAGACAGGGAAAAACATATATATTCAAGTTCCTGGTTTTGAGCACTAAATTGAATCAGGTGTCCTCTTCTCTTAAGAAAATTAAGTTGCTTTTGTGCAAGAGTGTTTTAATGAGAACAGAGCCTGCCGACATTGATAAATGGGAATGACACCAGAGAGAGCGTGTAAGCAGGACAATATGTGCATGTTACAGTCTTACAGGCTATTTTTCACTGACTATCCTGAATGACTTCGCTGTTTCTTAAGGGGCCTATTAATCTCAAATTTAGTTATTACACAACGTTTATTTGAACATATATTCTGTGGATGATGACAGTTAATAAAGGAAATCTTTTACAAGCTGTATTTTTACATATTGTTCCAACTGCAGCTCCCAGTCATTCTACTGTATTGATGGAATAACCTAGTTATGATGCAGCTTTAAAAAAGGCACATATATTCAGATTCTTTTCTAAGCATATGGGGACTCTTAAATAACTGTTAAAATGCATATAAAAATCCTGCTACAGCAGGGCAAAAATAAAAGACAGTGTTAACTGCTCAACAAAATCTCTCTGGCTGCACAGTTGCCCCCTCAAAGGCAAAGCACATGCCTTTTTAACACTCCAGCATCATCTTTCAGAAACAAATAGGGCCTAGATTTGACCCTTGGAGACGTATATACACTCCATATTGAATTCAACAGAAGTTGTAGTATGTATCTTACACATGAGTTTGTGTTGTGTATGTGATAGGGCACCTCAACAGTGGTATTTCATTAAAAAAAAAAAAAACCCACAACACAACAAAAACCAAAAAAAGCTACAAAACAATACAAAACCAACAAAACAATACAACCCAAAACCAGACCTTGATATAACTAAATTTTGAGTCCAAAGAAACCTTATAAAAATGTGAACTGAGGTTCAAAAAGTCTCTTATTTAAAAAACAAAACAAAAACCACCAAAAACCAAAACAATTACTCTGATTTTTTTAGTGGAGTTGAATTGTATACATAACCTTAACCTCTTTTTTAAAAAAAACAAAAACAAAAAAACCCCCACACAACACCAAAAAACAGACACACACAAAACACCATTCTACTCACCAACCAAAGAAACCCCCGAACACCAAGAGGAAAAACACACCAAGATATGGAATGGATTATGTTTTTATCCACTGCCATGCTCCCTGTGGCCCAACACAATTTGTTGACTGCGAAAAAGATATTACCTAATCCCCAACCTGTCTCTAGAGCTATGCTGACAAGATGAAAACATTTCTTTATTTCAACAACGTTCAATAACCATCAGTTTTATGAAAATGATGCTGAAAAAGCATCAGGGGTGTGGTGAACACAACACAAAAAAAACCCCCCAAAACCCCCCACAGAACAGCCAACATGCTGTTTGCATTTCAGCAGGGGAACGTTACCCAGAGAACGATGTCCTCTAAGACACCCCATTGAGCTGTGCCTCTGAAGCTGCCCACACTACGGATTTCTTCTGGGCTGGCTAAGGTTGCCATCACCTGGGTAGAAGTTTGTGCAGCTTCAGCCAAGCTCAGCATTCTGCCACAAGCAGCACAAGGAAACAAGCTGGGGGCTCTGCTTGCAGAGTTATTGCCTCCTACTAGCCAAGTTCCTTCTGCTGAAAATTAGCCTTTCAGTCCCCCCATTTTTGTAGTTCCTCATAACCACCACTGCCTGTTGGTAACAATATTTACAAACACAAAACCATCCAAAGGGATGTCAAAAGGCAGGCTTTGTAGACAGGCTCATTTAGTGTATTTGGTGCTCTCCATTGAAGGATTTCTCTGTTTCACCAATACTGAGGCAGAGAAAGAAAATTATCCCACTTTCCTTTCATCAAAAATGGTAACTTTTCTCTACTGCAAGCAACTGGCATGACTCCAGTTAGTTCTGGAGGGGCAGCAAGGTATTTTCCTTTTAGGGGCAGTAGGAGACAAAGACTAAAAAGCAGGAGAGTATATGCATTTAAAAAATATACGTTTTTTCCAGAGAATAACACTAGAATGTAAACATTTGTTAACAATTCAAATGGCAAACACTGATCTTTCAAATCTTGGGAATGTGTATGTGTCAGTCTGCAAATTTCCACCAATACTAATACATAGATCAGTAACAGGAAATCCATGTTGAGCAAAGGTTGGAAAGCAACACTGGCCTGTATGGCTGGATCATTTTAGTTCAGATTTCTGGTATAACCGAGCAGAATGAAAACAGAAGCCTTCGTCATCAGTATTGGAAAGATCACATGAAGGAAACCAGGAGGGAAGAACCTCTGTCATGAATCAGAATGTCCATCTCCACATTGAAAGAACCAAGACTTGGTCTCCTCAGATACAGAAGAGACAAGATGCTTCATGAGACACAGTGCACAGTGCTTGACTAGCCCAGGCTATCAGCTGTACAACGCTGAGTCGCTTTGTCCGGAGTTTCTTTCCTTTATCCTAATGGATCCATCCATAGCAGATGTTTATGTGCAGCATACAAAACTGGTGCAATGCTCACAAGGCTGACCAGGGGAAAAGGCCCATCTAGGCTCTATCCAGAAACACAAATCTAGGCAACACACACCTTCTGCAACCTCACGTCTATCCCTTCAGGATGCTAAGGAGAAGAGAGATTTCCTCCTTCTAACGATCATGGTCTGTTTCCTCTCAACAATGAGAAGGACTGTCAGCAGAGACAGTCACCAATACTCTCACCTCATCCTTGTATGAGACGATCCTTGACGAGCCACAATCCAAGCCCAGTGGTACCCTGAAGCTGTAGCCTAACCTTCCTGTCCTCCCATCAGCTGCACTCCAAAACACAAAGTCATACTCATAAGACACAGTGCCTTCCAGTGTTGGTTCCTACGTCACGCGCGCCAATTGAGCAGTAATGTGAACATCTACAGTGGAATTCTGAATACCAACATGGATAAAGACAGGCAGTTTTTCTTTTTCTCTCCTCTATTTAAAAACTGTTAATGCAAATATTAAGATTACTGCCCAGTGCCAGTGTAAACACTGAAGCAAGGAGTGATTTAAAGCTGACAGACTCCTAACAACGCATGCTTTTTCATACTGAGTACATATGTGCATAACTAGCCACAAATGCCATGCTCTAGCATCTGACCTACTCCTCCATGAACTTCAGACACCTCTGCCATGCCAGGAAGTTGTGTTCCCTAGGAAGGCATATAACCAAACTTTTTGTATGTATTTTTCCCCAAATGGAAAGCCCATTTCCATAATTTTCCTAGACATGGAGAAACAGAAGGTAGCTTCCCCCTTCTACCTACATACTGTGAAGTATAAGCCTTAGCAGCCATACATTTGACCTGCTACACAATTAGAGGGCAAAAAAAAGGATCTACTGACACTTTCACATGAAAACTACCCACGAACCTCATGCACATCGTGCATTTGTTAGTGACTCAAGGATTATTACCTCAGCAATGAAGACACTAGCTCTCACACCAGAACAAATGGTCTGCTGAACAATGATTTAATAAGAGGCTCAGCTGAACAGCGGTATACAAGTAACTCTGCCAACTTGATCTTCTCTTATAGTTGAACACTTCATAACTGTAAGTGACTTTCTCTCTAGAAAAAAAAAAATTACTGTAGAAGGTATCCTCAAAAGGATACAGAGCAATAACAACCTCTCAAACATACTTTTATTTAAGTTCACATTTTCTGAGATCTTAAGCTGTGATAAAAACACTTAAAGGTCTTGTCCCCTGATTCTCCTGGAGACACATCATCCATAACATGATTAGAGGTCTAGTTAAACAATGCATCCCACAACTCCAAAGAGTATTACTTCCCTGCTGAAGTGAAATGAAAGTACAAGGCCACTTTTTAAAAGGTGCCCTTTGCATTAACTGTAAGGCTGAACCTGCACCAGTATTTTTCTATAAATATCCCACTGTCATATTGCTTTCTGGGCAGTTAGTAGCAAAACCAGACATTTTAACTGCTACACCAGCCAAAACAGCTCAGAACGGTATTGTTATTAAAGTCCCTATCACTACTACCACTGGAAACAGCTTCACTATTAGTAGTGTAATGCCAGCAGATGGGAAATAGAATGCTAGTGCAAGGAAAGCCACAGCACGGGGAGGCTGGCTGAAGTACCAGCTTTGTAAAATTAAAAGTAAAGAGGCCCACTATATAAATCCATGAACCCCACTCTCTGGAGCTCATGTCAGAATGAATCACAGGTCACAGTTAAATGATATGGAGATTTTCATCTCATCAACAAATGCCTGTCTATATCTCAAAGTAGTACAGTTCGGAGGTTTTTTGTTTGTTTTTTTTTTTTAATCCTAGCCCAAAGGTTAGGCTTTACTGTAAGCCAATATTGTATGGTACTGCAAATTCCCTTTTTCTGAGCACAAAGCTCCTCACGCTGCAATATCATGGCAGAGGCACAAAAGGAAAGAAAAGCAGCACACTATAAGGAAGAGACCAGCACTATAGTCACTGCCTGAAGGTAAAAAAGGAAAAGTCTTGACACATGCAACTGCATTCTTTTAAATGCTGCTCGGATACTTCTGTCATCTAAATTAACAATTCATGGAAGTGTAGCTAGAAGTTACACATACATAGAGTGAGAAAGTGTGTAAATATGCATCTTTACATTTTATGTATTCCC
Organism: Antrostomus carolinensis; assembly: GCF_000700745.2. Taxonomy (NCBI): domain Eukaryota; kingdom Metazoa; phylum Chordata; class Aves; order Caprimulgiformes; family Caprimulgidae; genus Antrostomus; species Antrostomus carolinensis. The sequence continues at coordinate 23,140 of NW_010291693.1, read as the reverse complement.
AAAATTTGCCCAATGAGTTCAGCAGTGGCTTGGTAACAACTCAAGCACCAAGCTTTTTTTCTCTGAAAAACGAATTAACTACAACATTGGTATTTACCACTACCCTTCCTTTGAAGCATATCCAAAACATCCTTAAATTCTAATCAGTTAATTGCTCCATTTTCCAAGAGGACTACTATACCCTCTAATCCAAAGAGCGTGAGGTAAGGGGCTAGTCTTCATTAAAGTGCAAGGATTAATACTCAAATGCGAATCAAGTCTATGTCAGGGACTTGATTTCACAACTACTTGGGCAGCAGTAGTACATAATGAACTACAACAATGCTGAAACTCTTTATTCGTATATATATATATATATATTTATACATATATTTATGACATAACATGTATAAAATATACAGTGACTGAACTAAATCAAAGATACTTTTATTACCTCCTTGAAGTAATTTACTTTATTCTCTAACGGGATAGAATACTATATAATCACTACTTCTCTGAAGAAAAGGTGGAGAGAAAACATTAAACCCTATGGGTTTCATGTACAGAATTCTATTCACGTTCTGCAGAGAGCAGAGGCTCACCAAGAGCTGTGCTGGGTGCAAGCCTAAGAAATGCACAAGCTTGTTTTACTGCAAAAGGTCACAAGCTTGCTGTCTGCATTGAACATGCTCTTTGTGGCAGCAATCACTGAGCTTCTGCAGTTTCCATTTATACCCAGAGTTGGCTGAAAACTGGAATATCCAGCATTAGGGATATTCTAGTATTTAAACATTTGCTTTAAGCCTAAGTTCCCCCTCTCTAGAATTACCACTTTTCATACAATGATTAAAATCATCTTTTTTAACCATTTAATTTTGGTATTTTGCCACTTCCAGCTGAACTGCTCCGGTGCCTGGTGGAAGATGGCCTCTGTCTTTGTCTCTGCACAAAGCTTTTCAGCTGGCCCACAATGCAGCACTGTTATTAAATTCTTATGATGCACTGAGAATGTACAGGCAGGGAGATCAGTTTATCAAGAGAAATGAAAGCATGGAGGTGGACAAAGTCAAAATTATTTGTTTGCAAAACTGACCAAGAATAACTTGACTTGAAACAAAATATTTACATACAGATTTTCCTGAAAGAAAGTGGAAACATTTCTACAAAGTTTAAATTGAATACACAGGGGGAAGAAAAAAAAAGAATGGAAAAGTTTCCAACTCAAGATGGTTTGTAGCTCAACTTCCGTATTTCTAAAGCAGTTACTAAAGAACTATGTGCATACACAATATGAAAGGAAAATAAAAATGCCATTATTAGGAAAAAAAACAAACTCCTTCAACTGGAAAACACTTCTTTTATAACATATGTCTATTTTCCAGCATTCTGTGGTTAAAACTATCTTCTCGCATTACTGGTAAACTGTAGAGACAAGGCCAATGCATACTGATTTGCCCACAAAGAACTCCAAGAACTCAATAATTTTGTGTTAAGTACAACAGCCCCAGCAGAACATAGATAGTGCTATTCTGTGATGGTTATTCATCATGGGCATCCAATGAGGCAAGGGGCGTGGAAGCAAAATTGTACTCTGTCATGGCATTTAAGCCCAGAACACCCTGTATCAACACAGTCAGGCCAAATTAAGTTTGCAGAAGCAATCTAGATCCAGAATTCTTTTTCACCTTAAAGTACTTCAGTAACATAAAGATGCCCTATGATACATAAGTGGGCAAGACTGTGTAAGAAGTACATTCACGACTGCCAGGTCAAAAGCACGAGAGCTGCCAACTTTCCTGCACAGCAGAAGGACCCGATGCCAAGACAGACACAGCTTCTGAATAGCAATGCAGCACAGCAATACATGTGAATAGAACACTAAGGAACAGAATTGGGATAAGCAAACAAATGTGTGAAAAGTAGAAGTCACTTTACAGCCTAAAAACAATCAGAAAGCACATCTTACACAAAGTACCTGCTAAATATATAAGAGCAGCACCGCACTTATCAAACTACTTCGTATCTGACACATTAGCTCCATTTCATAAAAACATCTCTCACCTTAGAAAGTTTAATTTAGCTCAACAGCTATTTCTTAATAAATAGACAAATAAGGATCTTAAAAATAACATCTGGCTGGTATTTCAAGTCAAGTTTTGACACTGATAGAAGCTTGATAAAAGGTAAAGAAAGATTCTGTATACTAGACCATTTAATCATTGGTGGGTGGGAGGGCAGATCTGTTTATGGAACAGATTTTCATCTCTCATATACGTTCATTTCAAAACCGAGTCGCTGTTTAGTCAACTCTATTGTACAAAAGATCTCAGAAAAATATCACAACATAGGCACCATCTCGTTGAATCAAAGTTCAATTTGCTCTAACACCATAACAAATATATTTCTGTAATCTGTATCTATTCCTACTCTTGTGGAAGTATCAACAAAACTCAGAGTGACATACTTATCTACATTATATAAAAGAATCACATCGCTGCTGTAAGCTATAGTGTAGCAATATAGCGGCAGAGCATGAAACAGTAATCAAAGTCCTGAAAAATACCCCATTGTCAGCATTGCACACTGGTACCGGTGTATTACAGCGCTTTGGTCTCACATAAATCAACCTAAGTGCCTGCTTTGGTAAGCACTTTGAACTCACCGTACGTCAGCATTAGCGGGGGGTAATGCACAAAGAAACAAATCAGAAATGAGAGTTGTAAATAACAATTCAATTAGCAGATTTATATTACTCATTTCCTAATAAACTTTCCCTCCGCACCTACGCGCAAACCCTCCTACAGCCTTCCCCCCTTCATTTACATCTCCGTGCAGGCCTGCTCTTTTCTCCTGCGAGCCCCTTTGCCCTTTCAATCACCGAGTATATTACTGCACTGTCAGAGCAAAGCAGTTCCGAACAACGGGGAGCCCAGCTGGGATAGGAAGAGGGCAGCAGGCTCAGGCATTAACATAATAATCCAGCCGCACTCCCCCAGGCCCTGCGGGCAGACAGCACATCAGGGAGGCCCCCGCACCCCACATCACCAGCCCCTCAACCTGTGGCCGTCGCCACCACCAAGCCCCGCTGCCCCATTGCCTTCCCACAAAGACACACGCCCACTCTTCCACGGCTGCTTAACCTACCTGCTGCACCTCCTGATTCGATTTACGATGTCAAGGTACCTTTCTGCCTCATTTCCAGCCTCTGCTGGCTCCTCGCCTTTTAACTTCTG
>NW_010291693.1:11885-19890 GCF_000700745.2 Antrostomus carolinensis | reverse complement strand
CAGACCTTGAAACAAAATTTTGAATACAAAGCACTGCGCTCTAGATGCAACTTTCAGCCCTACCTATCCTCTGGATTTTTCTCTGAAAGAAAAAGCAAGGAGGGGTGAAAAAGGAGGAGAGAAAAAAAATTCAAAAAAAAAGGCAGGCATATGCCTGTGTTATTTCTGTGCCGTGTCATCCAAGGACACTGGCTCGGGGTTGGTTTGCTTATTCTTCCTGGGGTTTGCAACACGGAGATTTTCAGCAGCAAAGCTATTCTGCAGTCTTTGGTTGAAGGCCTGCCACTACACAAAACACAGCTACTGATTAAGGAATAGAGCCCATGACAAGGTTTCAGCTGTAACAAACATGCATATAAGAAATTTTCAAGAATCATCTTATAATGCTGATTCCAGATGCAAGACCCATGAAACCATCCAATTTAAAAGTGACTTATAATCGTACTACTCTTCCCAACTAACATTTCTTAATACCTAGCAAACTACAACTCAGAATACTAATTTGCATGTCCCTTCTATTGAGCCCTTTAAATAAAGAAAATGTTTACATTTATTACGTAGTGTATTACCTTTTACTTACAGTATCCATGCTGTTCCTACAGAGTACAAGCTCAGGTACTTCACAAGAAAGAAGAATAAACACACTGGCCAGTAAAAGATACTATTTTCATCATGTTATACAAGACAATCTCAAAGACTGCTAGGAAGAAAAGCCTTTGGTTCTAATACAACTTTTCATTTCATTTAAAAATACATATTCTCCAATTCCCCTTAACAATGGAAGGCACAACAGAAATGTAATACAGTCTTATTAAAATCATGTTTTGCAGACTGTGCAAAGCCAGATTTACTTGATCATTTGTGAAGCAAAATTTCCCTAACCTCATTAATTTTCATTTATCTAGCCCTCTCAAAGAAGGAAATATTCAGAAGCAATTTCATATTTTATTTTAAATGCTTGGTTGTTATATTATCAGTACAAAGAAGTGTAATGCATAGTAATCCATGTGACAGTAGTCTGTCAGACAAAGACCATGTAAAATAATGCTAGCTATATAATTTAAATATTTCAGAAAGCAATCATTACAGAAGTTCTGCCTATTACTATTGCTCGACTACATAATGGTAACAAAAACTACACATTATGAAAATCATGACACATTTAAAGAACAATTGCTTACAAGCAACCAATTTTCATAACATAGACATTCTCTTCTGCCACCACAATCATGATAACTTGTTAGCAGCACACCCCTCCAAACTGGGGAAGGGGGAGTGCAGTTAAAAATAGCACTTTGTGTTGGATTTATTCTAGGTCACGAGGGCCACCAATAAAACACTAGGATAACCTAGGGGTTTGCCAAGTATTTTAATATAGTCAAGGGTCTTCTTACACAGCCACAAGCTCATATATCTACTATGACTTGATTTAGACTTTTAGGAACTCCAATTCAGAGAGGAAAAGCTTTGTCAACTATCTTGCAATCCTTCCAAGCATCTCCTTTGCCCCGCAAACCAATTACCATCTCATCGGTTATGTAAAATTGAATAGCACTTGGAACATTAACTACAGTTTTTCTTCCTTCAGCACCTCTAAACATAAATGACTTTGGTTATCCATAAACCAGGGAAAGGAGCTGACATTTTTAATTACAAGAGATTAGAAGAAAAATCCCTTGAACACCCATAGTTTTCTAGAGGTTCGTTCTATTTAATTTCCTTCCTTCTCCAAACTATAGGTCAAAAACTCCACAGACTAAAGTAATGGCAAGTTGTACTAGACATGCTGGAGAACCAGAAATTCAACAGCAAGAATTCTCTTATTGAGAATTTGAGCATAATCAAGTCATCAAATAGCTTTGGCGCTAAATGCTTTGTGCTTACAGACATGTTGCCAGCAGATGACAACAGAAAGCTGCCATGGTAGTTACAGCCATCATTCTTCTTACTCTTTCAAATGTTATGAATGGAACATGTGAATAGAAATACAGATTTTTCTATTAATTTCATAGCATGATCTTTAGATCAGATCCATGTCTCAAGTCAACAGGAGACTTTTTAATTTGATTTTACACAGCCTAAGGTCAGAATATTGCAACGGCTCAGCTAAGGAAAAGGGAAGCTGTGGCTTAAGCTTCTGATACAGGATGTGCCTGGGTTGTGATGGGCTGTTTAAAACAGTGAACACTCCTGAAATTACTAAATGTAAAAGTCGCAACATGGAGGAAAATATATACACATTGTTTAAAATATATTTCATATGCCAACATCACTATAAAACCCCCCTATTATACTTCCTTGAAGTAACAAACTGTTAGGTCGATGCTGATGTATTTTAATTTCCTTCACGATTTATCCTTCGATTCAATCACAATTTTCTTTTATTTTGCAAGACTTGCTCTTCCTGACCACTTGTATAGCCCTTGCTCATTGATAGCACAGTTCCTATGGTTTTATTCTTAAATACCAGAGAGGTGTGCATCAGTGCAACAGACAACTGATTTCTTCCATACACAGCTGTGCCAGCAGAACAAATACGACCCTGTAAACCCCTCGATGCCCATCAGCCCTAACTAGAGAACACTGTTCCCAGAGATTTTCAGGGGGCAGTCTCTTTAGTTCCTATGCTTTTTTTTCTTTACAAAAGTTATTTAAAATTCATAAAGACTCTTTTGTAATGGAAGTACCCAGAATGAAGCACTATTCATTAATATGCAATATAACACTTTAATTTACTCAAATTTATTCAGCTTGTATAAGGTATTTACACCTATTTCTGAGTCTACTCAAGCACCTAAATTGCTCTAAAGCTTGTTTTTCCATAAGTCCAAATAAAGAATTGTTTTATAGGTCCCCAAGACATTCCATGGTACAGAAATGTGCTACGTGAACAAGAAATGGGGGGACAATCTAATTGCAGAAGTTACCAATATTTTCACCAGTTCCAAACTCCAATTACTGCTTTAAAAAACCATTAGTGTCTCATAACTTGATTCCTCAATGCAAAAAGTAGCAGGCACCTGACAGGGAGAAGTAGCTCTGCAGTGCTTTTCTCTGCTCCTGCACTACATTTGAATCTCTCACGTTACCACAGATCCAGTTACTTTTTCACTTAAACTGGAGAGCTAGTACTAGTGATCAAAATTTATACATAAGTTTTATCAGCCTGAAAACAATGAGGGAGATGCTTGTGCTTCTACTTCTATGCACTAATCTAGTATTTGCTGACTATGTCAGGTTCTTGCTTATTGGCAGTAGCTGCAGCACGGTTTCTGAAAGCTCTAGGCAGATAACAAAAGAGAACGAAGTGAAAGGCATTTCTGTCTCAAGTATGTCACAAATCCACCTAGTAGTGCTCTCCCAAAATCTCAGCTACAGATTCAACAACTACATAGGAAGCACCTTGCTGCCTTCATGAGATAACTTGAAAAAACGTCATACTGGCCTCTGCAGACATGACTTCACATTCACTTGGGTTTCACCTATTCCAGTTCTGACTGCAACCTTCAACAGAGCAGTGCAGACAACCAAAACTGCTGCAACACCTTCCAAAGGAACAGCTGAGAAGGAAAAGTAAGGAAAAAAACAACCCATAAGGGTTGCACAAAACAGAACCCAAGTGTTAAAAGGAGCTGATTTCTTTATGCTAGGGTAGCCAGCCAGAATCTTTTGAGCAGTATGTGGCCCCCAAGAAGTCAGTGAGGCCCCTGTGCCTGGATTATGGCATGTGAATGGCAACATATGATCAAAAATCCAGAGTGACAACATTCATATGGAAACAGCTATTTCCTGCCTGTGAACCACTCTTACACAGCTTCCCCTTCCCCTGCATCTCTGAGAAGCACAGTATCTGTCCCTATCCCATGAAAATTTTAATGAGGTTCACAGTATTAACAAGGTGATTGGCTACACCTGCTGAGAGCCATAGGGCCTGAAAGGTTAAATAACCCTGCATCACCAGAAAATTTTGCCCTTACATTTCTTTAGATGCTGATTTTTTTTAAACACCACTTTGGATGTAAACCAAGACCAATGAAGAGGAGTGGGGACAACAGAGCAGCAGGCATGGCTGTGTTGGATGATGCAGACAGCAGGCACACCTGTGCCAAAAATGAAAATGTAAAAAACACAATACACTTCGAGGCAGGTCAGCTTTTGGTGTTTGTTGCTCGAATAACATGTTTTGAAGAGAGACCGTCAAGAATGAAACAGATAAATCAATTCAATCCTTTAAATCACTCCAGGAATCTTTTCCTCACTCACTACTCAGTCAAACATGTCTCTTAGAACTGTTAAACACATGTAAATATAGGCAATAAACTGCATACTCAGTGTGACCAGAAACTTACAGCCTCCCACTCAAACATACACACGCAGTATTTACCACACATTAATGTCACGTCATGTTAAAGAAAGTGAAACTGTAGCAGTCATAACAAACAACAGGTATCTAGGATAACTACAGTTTGTTATTCAAAAGCTAGGAAAAATCGTTCCCAGTCTTCAATTCTACAACAGCAGACAATGTTATCATTTAGTAAAACAGACATTCCACTCACAACCTTGATATTTTCATCCAGAGGATTAAAAAAAAGCACAGAATGCTGCAATCAGGTTTTTCCTCTCTCTCCAGGAACCATTAATTCTAAAAGCACTACAGAAATTCAGAGACAGCACTTACAATCTCAGTTTGCTATTTCAGAGTATATAATACAAACAAGCGTTGATCACTAAAAATATTAATTAGCATTTCGTTAGAAATACCAGTATGGGAAAAAGTAGTGATGTGCAGACATCCTCCTACCTCTGGGATTAGATTCTAATTCATTTTAGATTAGGAAGCAATGAACTAAACCCACTACCCTGACAAGTTAACTATTCTTATTGACACAGTTCTGGACAGGTATAACACCAGCCCTAACAATGGCAGGGTAAACAAACAAACAAACAAAATCATGCTAACTTAAAAGAATCTGGATGGGTTACATAAATTTACTAATATGAGAGCACTGCTTTTTATTTCAATTATTTTTTAAAAAACAAACAAATATATACTTACGTAACAGTATCAAAAAGAACAAATAGTTATTACAGACAGGACTGTCCTGGCAAGAAAATTTAACCAACAAAAGGGTTAATTAGGGATACAAATTCTCTCAGACTGTTAATAATAGGAATGACACATAGTATGTGCCCATAAGTAATTCTCAGGTATCTTTGATCTTCAGCCCCAAGTGATTTCTGTTGCCTACCAGACCCTGGCCTCTGGGACGCTCTCAGAACCAGACATCTGGCTACTTTGTTGTTTTAGACTAATGTCCTCCCTGGGGAGCTCAAGAAATGACACCAGGCAAGGAGGGTCCTGGCAAGGGAAAAAACATTACAGTATCAGCAGATTTTTGAGTGGACTAGAGTATCAAAATAGTCTTCACATTTCTATAGGGATCCTATGGCTTCTCTGCTCTCCAGCTCCGCTTTCATGCAGAACACCAGAATGCACATGATCCTGTTTTAAGGAACTGCTAATCTCTTTGGAGAAGCTAATGAATGATAATGCAGGAAAGAATATGTAACAAAGGCAAACAGAAGTAAAAAAAAAAAAAAACCTGCAAGGAATGGGTAGACTTAATGAAGATTTTATTGAAAGGTCAACACACTGCATGATCCAACAATGCTTTTAAAAGCCTACAAAAATTACTCCAACATCCAAACTCTCTATTTTTTGACTAATTCATAGGTTTTAGCTGCCAGCAGTGCTACCCCTGAAGTATGACCCTCTGACAACTGCAACAGATTCAGCCGAGTGCCGACTGGCTGCTCTGGGCTTCAAAGCAGTGCAGTTCACGATGCAATGAGCTCACAGAGGTAAGGTGAGAAGCAAACACAGACAAAGGAAGGTTTAATTCCAAGGCCAGGTTCTCCTACCATCAAGACCAAGTTTGACACAAACCCTGGTCCACCAGATTCCCATGCCCCCCAAACCACTATAGGTTGCATCAGATGTGACAAGGGCAGCTGGACAAGAACTGTTGGAGGCAGCCCTGCAGGAGGAGGCCTTTTTCCTGTACCAATGCTCCTACATCCTTCCCACAGCAGTGTTCCCAGGTCCTAGGTGTTCCTGGTGCATGCTTACCACCTGCACTCAGCCACAGAAAGAACCAGAACACTTAAGACCTGGAAGAAATAAAAATCTCACATTTGTTTTGCTGAAGGCAGTAAGCATGCCCTGACTATGAACATCACCCCAGCCATGCAATTCCAAGCAGCATCATTTATAAAACCCAGGGATTGCACATAACAATAGCAATAAGGAAGAGATCACTTTTGCGTAGGTGTCCTTTTTGTTTCAAATCAACCACTGCACCTTTTCTTCCCTTCCATTGGCAAGGGCAAGTTAAAAAGAATGGACACCAAATAAATTTAGATTTGAGTCCTCTTTTAAGGCAGGCCTGTATGATTTAACTTTGCCTCATTTCAGGATATTTTCAGGGTTCAAAACAGAGCTCTGGAGAAACCTCTGAATAATTGGCCATATTGCACCAGCTCCCAAAGAAAACAAATCCTTGCTAAAACCTTTTAAAAGTGCTACAGACAGAAGCAGTTTGAAAATCGTGTGCTAAACTTTACTAGGGATCATACGGTTATAGAGCATCCAATTTTCTTTTCATATTTCTCACACCACACCTATCCTGCTTTCTTCCAGCCACAGTATTCTGAGTGAATCCTCTGAGAGAAATGATACTAAAAGTTACCCCAATGTATTTTAGCAGTTTCCTAACACACTGTAACAGTTGGATCAAAAAGAAAAGAACCTGTGCTTCACTAGCTTTAGTTACATCATATTAACAGTAAAAAAACCTCCTGAACAATTTAGCATACTTCTGAGATATTAAGAAAGATGCTATGCAATTTTTTTCTGAATATGAATTAAGCAAATTCTCCTTTGCTTTCTCACCAAGCAGGTACATTGTTAGAGTGAATGTGGATTAGTCCAAATAATTAAATTCTAAAATATCAGCAGCACCAGGACAACATAAGCTATTTGTATGCTCTCTACTTACAATACTGCTCAACAAATGTTCCTTTTAAAAGCTTTGCTATGACATCAGCCTGTTACAGTTTAATTGATGACTTCTGTGACTGCTGCAGTTTGCAAGTAGCTGTGCAGCTTTACACAACAGGAACAAGTAAGAAGTCATAAAATATTCTATACTACCACATTAAAAACTTACTTTGTATTTATTAATACACTATCTACTGCAGAACAATCCAGACTGCAGTGTAATAAGAAAAGTATTGCAAGGTAGAACAGGTCAAAGTAATGTGTTTAAAAAATAGCATATGATTGTATCAGTGGAGATGGCATTAATACAAGTAATAAAAATATGAAGTAAGGACTAGGTAGAATTTTAATTTTGGTGTTTTACGCACTGCAGATGCTTATGCATCCAAGACAGACACCCTCTGTTTTTACTTGCCATAGAATTTGAACAGTGCATCCTATACACTTACCTTTCCCCCTACTCAAATTTCTAAGTCAACAACAAACAATACTCCACCTATGAACACATAAGATCTACTTCACAAAATACACAGGAAATAAACAGTCAATAAAGCAAACAAAACCCACACTAATTCTACATATTAAAGATAGAAAAATACAGAGGATATAGATATAGGTTCTAACAAACATTTCTCAGTGTCTAAAGGCATATTTTTGCAGGATTGTCTTAAATACTACAGTTACAGCTTGGACATAAATATTACAGACTTATTTTCAAAGCCACATGACATCACCAGGACACCAACAGCAAATAAGCAAATGCTTCAGAACATAAATACTCCTCTGTTTACTCTAAGTAATGATTTATGTTCTATGGGTATCCAAACACTGGTAGCTAATGCTGCATTGCACTATCTATGAGGAAATTACAGCTATTCAGTGAGGTTTTCTAACAGTAAATAAAACTCCCCACAGCCATTCTCCAAAAACTCAACTCAGCTG
>NW_010291693.1:0-11870 GCF_000700745.2 Antrostomus carolinensis | reverse complement strand
AATGCCAACATATCCATACAAAGGCAAATCAAATATGAAAATACACTCCAGAGAAAAAGTCTTCAAACAAAAGCCATGTTAACACTTCTCCTAATTTGGAAATGGAATAGAGTAGCTCCTATTTATCTGTCATTACAGTGGAACAGGGAGAAGAAAACTATTTTTGACATTAGTACCAACGCCTTGAACATCATCTGTAACTCCTCCAAGAACCTAGTCAGTTTATACCAGAAAGAGTTAATAATATTTTAAATGACACATAGTTCAAGCATTGATGTCACCGCAGAACCATTAATCCTGCCCAAATATAACAATCTAACTAGGGCTCCTGATTTCAGCATGTGTATGAAAGGCTGTATATACAATTATCATCTCTCCTCTTTCCTAATCTAGGACATTTAACAGTATAGCTCCATAGTTCACTGCTGGCTATATGTATAATATGCAGTTCTTCATGATTTAGGTATTTTATTTCTGTATGTATTAATAAACATAGGAGAAAACATCCATAAACTACTTTGATGAATTCTCCTGGAGGTTGCCTTTACCTTCAGTGAAGGCTGGAGGAAATAGGCTTCTGAATGTGCTTCTGAATGCAGATGGAAAAGTCCACATTTCCTCTACTAAGCAAAGCTCTGTTTCTTATCTTGCAATCAAATAGCTCGTCAGTTAATAAAATTACTTCATACTCTAATATCTGCATAAGGAGATAGCAGAGGGAAAGCTTAGTGATGTTACCTGATGAACACACTTCCTAAAGAAAGATAAGTATGATTACTCTAACTTCAAGATAATGACAAACACTTAACTCACAAATCAAGTTCTGTCTTTAGAAGCATTTACAGCACAAATACTGATACTTGTCTTTCCTTTTCTGTTCTAAATTCACAGGCACTTGAAACAAAGATCCTATTTTCAAAAAGACAGTAATCAACATATGAGAATACAGTGGAAAAAAACTGCAGTACTGTACTTATTTATGTATCTACTTAGCATTTTATGTCAACTGCATGCTTTTGCTTAAGGAGACCAGCTAAGACCAATTACTGCTTCTGGAATCCACCTACTACAAATCATATATACCAAATTTTCATTTGCAACTCTTCCCTACAGTTACCCAGTCCATTCCTTTGATTTCAACAGAAGAATATCTGATTTACACTAGGATAAAGGAGAAGAATCATGCCCAAGTTTCCAGGTATCCCCACTAGCAGCACAGGTGTTCTTTTGCTGGTAGCAGCTGGCATGTGCTAATTAGTTGGAAAACCAAATTCAATTATTTCTAGTTTTCTAAAAACATCTAAGAAGAGAGATAGCTCAGAATAAAGTCTCAGCATATTACAATATGCTCTACAGGAAGAAATAACCTGACAAAATTTAATTTTCCAATGCCTTGCATCACACAATTTAGAAGGAACTTGAAGGTTGAAAGACAGGAAATCTCCTTAAAATCTGTTGGTGTGGCAGACCTGCATTAGGTTTCAAAAAAAATTAGAGAGTATGAAAAGACACTCTTGCCTCTCACTACTCACAAAACAAAACCCAAAAAACCCACAAGAGCTGATAAAGAAATCACGAACAAAACCTGCTGCAAGTGTTGCTACACGAGCCATCTACCTCGCAAGACACTATGGTAAATTAGCATAACAAGTGATTCACCTGAGCAAAATAATCTCTTGAAAGTTAGAAGCACTTATTGCTACTACAACAGGCAGCCTGGGAAACAAAAGACTACTGCAGATTTTAGTGTGGTTTTCTATTAGTAAGGAAGATGACAAACAGCATGCTGGAACTGCCTGGTGATTTGAAAGAGGAGGGAAATTAAAATCAGCATGATCACTTAGAGACATGACAGGATGCTTACGCAATGGGCACAGTGACATATCATGCAAAGACACTCGAGGAGGGAAGAATTGGGAGGGTGGTAAGCGTAACTACACTGCTAAGACAACAAGAAGGAAATTTTAAACACTCTAAAGATGAAAATGCACATCTGAATCCTGGTCACAACTCAGAGAGAGCTCAGCTGTCAGACTCACAAAGTGCCCGGGTTCTAAATGGTCATTACATTCTAGGATTCCATATTTATATAAAACAAAGTAATCCAGAACTAGTCCAGAGGCTGCCATTTTGAATTTATACACATCTAAAAAGGGAGAAAACAGTTACCTATAAAACTGAACTAATTTCAATATCATACTCTAAATTGAAAAAAATTGAAACAAAAACTGCTAAGGAATCAACTAAAACAAAGAAATCAAGGTTACAAGGTAGGTATTCTGTTGTTACTTGCAAGAGATGACTGCTCTGAGTTTTATCTGCTGGGAGTATCAGGAAGGTTTGAAAAACCAAATGTAGCAACATAGGCATTTGTTACTCAAGGGGTCACAACAGCAGACCCCTTATGAAGCAAGGATGCCTCAGAGCGACTCATTTTGGGAAGGGATTTGAGGACAACACTCTACAATACTGTGTATTTTTCTGAGTATTCCATATTTACAAATAACACCTATTGTTCTGAGTTTCTCAGATCATAAATTGCAGATAATCAAGCCGTGCAGAAGTCATTGGCATGGGTGGTACGAACAGCAAAAACATTCCAGCATCAATAGGTCACAGTCATTTGTGACTATGCTTAGAAATGGAAATGCCTCACGACTGTACAAAAGAGGTTGCACTGCTGGTTGAGGAGAAAATGTATGAGAGGCCATTGACTAAATTATTAAAATACACACCTTAGAGAACACAACCTATATAGAAAGTCTCACTCAATACAGATATTCTAGACCATTTTGATAATGAAAGTACAGCAAGTATTTTTGAGATAACACATACAACATTAACATTGCAGAAAAAGTTATAGGATATATTTTCTAAATTGCATGATCACATGCCATTTTAAAACAGAAGCATAAAACACATCCACAGATCAGAACTGAGATTTTATGTCCAACATTAATGTTATCATTTCTTGAGTTACAGGTCACCTATCAATTCAGCTTATGCTTCCTCTTCTCATAGGGCTTTTAAGAAATCACATATTGAATATATGAAAAGTTTCCTTAAAAACACATTAATTTTGAAATAAAGTAATTTGCTTCAGTAGAATAAAACCTGATCGCCACTCTTAAAGCTGACTTTTTCTAGTTCCAGTTATAAAGTCTTCTTACTGTAGAATTAGTTTATATTTTTTATATTTTCAAATACATTAAAATATAATTTGACTAAAATATATACGTACTTGTTATTTGTAGTTATAACTTAGGGAACAAACACACCTTTTAACAAATATCTCTTCTTAAAGTAGATGGAAGTATTTAAGAAAACAAAATGCCAAAACGTTACCTAGAAGTGAAATGGTATGAAAACAGGAATAAACAGACTCTGCTGAATAAAAACACAACAAATGAAACTTTTCTGTAAACGTAATAACCTTCAAGACAGTGAAAGCACAAATACATTGATACTAGAATGTTTTTGCTATTCGTACCACCCACATTGATGACTTCTGCACGGCTTCATTCTCTGCAATTTATGATCTGAGAAACTCCAAATAATAGATCTTATTTGTAAATATGGAATACTTGAGATTCAGTTTAGCCAACGGTTGTTTAATACTCTACTTTTAAATGCAGCACATCACTGGCAAATTCCAACACTTCTACAAGCAAACAGATTGAGCACTGTGAACTCTGCAAAGAAGTGAGTACTGTTATTGGCAGGGGTGTTTGCAACACCGCTCCCAAAATACAGGCACAGAGTTCAGACTCTACTACTGAGCAGATTTCTGTTGCTCTTTGGTGCCACTGACATGCATGCACGCACACATGCAAAGTCTAGCAAAACAGAGAAGTCTGTTGAATAAACAGAAAAATGAATATCCATTTCCACTGGCAGGATAATAGTCTGGGTCACTAAAAACCTCAGTTTTACTTACGCTTTTCTGCCCCTTTTCCCTTCTGCGTGTGTTCTTTCTGGTTTATGTGAACTGTGAACAAATAAGGACAGAGGCACCATACCACTGCATGCACATGTGCTTTAATTCATTAGGGACTGAAGATCATTCAGGTTTACTAAATTATATTTCTATATTGTTATAACTAAGGAAAGTATTGCCTGTATGCTATGACAGAGACTGACACAGCTAAAAAGCCAGGAAATTTTTCTAAAAGTCTTTACAATATTAAAAAAAAAAAAAAGAAGAAGAAGAAAGAGGGGGTTTTTTAATCTAAAAAGGTTGAAATAAAGCCACAATAGCTAGCAATAATTACAATGATTCCGATCTTCAGTATCCAGATTAGAGGCTGTAAAGTCCCCATCGATAATGTGAAAACCTCAGTGAATGTTTCATGCCCTAGTATTATGTCTGAGAAAGAACTTTTCAGACTCCATTATGTCCGCCATGAACTTGATCTTTCACCTCTAGTGAAAATCCTCTTATAACTATAATTCTAAAGTTAATGATGAAAGATTTCATTTGCTTTCCAAGCACAGATAAAACCTTTTTGAAATACACTCTCACTGCCATGACCTTGGTCTATGACTTAAGAGTTCACCACATGTAATAATTTACTTTGCCCCATGGGGCTCATTGAGATTTCCTTTTAAAAGGTTTTGGATATGCAGTTGGAGCTGAAACATTCACACAGTATGTATCAAAGTATACATCCCTGCATACATTACAGACATTTTGCAATAATATCAACAAACAAAATGAATTTAGAACATTACAAAATATAACAACAAAGGCGTCTAGCTGAGCAAAGTCATCCACACACTAGAAATTCAACATTTTGAAAATCTGGTTGCAATAATCCACAATACCTGCTAGAACAGGGAGTTTCAAAATTTCGTGAAAGAAATAACATATGTAAATTGGCAAACTAATTCAGGAAATATAATGTTGCTCTGGACTTACCAGCTCAAACACGATTCAGTTCGAGCACAGTAATATTCTCTTTAGTTTATGTGCCACATAATTACCAGAATGGCTGCATTAGACTACCTAGTTAGTCTATGGCTGCCGACTTCCTTGCTGATAAGCAGTGCACTAGCTTCTTTGTTTGCTCATGTATTTCTTACTAAACATCCCTTTATTATTACAAATAGAGGGATGAAGTCAGAACTACTGTAGCCGACTCAATATAAGGCAAGTTTTTTGTTTCCCTGAATCTTGGGGAAAATTCCTTCAGAAATGTTACTTATCTTAAATTCAAGCACTGGCTTGAAGCCCTAGTCAAAAAGTACATAGCTACTGCCTCATAGTGTGAAGCACACATCCCTGAGTGACTGACATGCTGCCAAGCATGACCGTGGCTCCTACCAGTTCCCACTTCACTTCTGCCTCACACCATCTCGCCGAGCACTTGGTACTTACTCCCTGGGGTTGCGTACAAGGAGGGCCTGCGGCAAGGCAGGATTTGGAGGCAGAGAGTGTGGACCTGGAGAGGCCAAGGGGACACGAAATGCCAGAGAAGCAAACAGTCTGGAAATGCAGCTTGCAGTGGGGTTATATATGGTGAGGTATTGAATGGGTTGGTGAAGATTATATTCAATTGTACAAACTTCTTCCCAATCACACTAATGAATAATCAGGGTGGTTTTGCTTTCAGGGCACCCACAGTAAAGTGAACACACCAATGCTCCTTTGCCAGTTGCCTGCCCCTTAAAACTTCCTGAACGCTACCATCTTCTCATAGTGGCTTCCCATGTGAGTATGTGATACTTGAACTTAGCTGGCAGCCAAACAAGACACAGCCATTCGCAGCACCCCACCCCCTCCCCCCCACCAAGGGAACTGGGGAGACAATCAGAGGGGTAAAGATAAGGAGACTTGTAGGTTGAGATAAGACAATTTAATAATTAGAGTAAAATAAAATTAAAATAGTAATAATAATAATAACAACAATGATAACTATATATGTGAGTGATGCAGAGTACAATTGCTCACCACCTGCTGATAACAATCCTGGAGAAGTGAAAAGGAACCCCAAAACTGAAATCGCAATCCCAGAAAAGCGAGCCCCAGCAATTCCCGAGAGAATCCTCTCCTTTCTGGTCAGCCCCAGTTAATATACTAAAAATGATGCAATATGCTATGGAACATCTTATTGGCACATCCAACTGTCAGTTCTGGGTTTTACTGACTACTACACTTTTCTTCTCCACACACCACCCCTTCTTCCAGTCCTCTGCTCTTGGAAACTGCCCAAGCACAGTGTCCTTGTAGTTATCAACATTGTTCTCATAACAATCCTCACTGAAACCACAACACAGCGCTTTCTAGCTGCTAAGAAGAAAATTAACCCTATCCTAGCAAAAACCAGGATGGAGTCCAAGAGTTTAATCCTCTGCTACAGCTACTCTGAGCGATGTTGTTGTCCCTCCATCCTTGTTAATTTAGAAGTAGTGGATTGCAGACAGAAAAGGCCATATGCACAAGGGAACACCGGCAAAAATCCCAGCGGAGCAGGAAAGCACCCGGCTGTGGGGACTGCATGTCTGAAAAAGGGTTCTCAGGAGGCACATGGCTTTTCTTCAACACATCCAGAAACAGTTTACAGCAGCTTGCTGTTTTCAGCCTTCATAATAGCACCAACATTTTCCAGAAACTGGAGCCTAAGTAATGCTTTGAAATCAGAGAAAGTTTGCTGCTCCACTGCTCTCCACGTTTTTTTGCCAAATGCTCCGACTAACAAATGAACAAAAAGTCAGTTTAACAGAAAAATACAAACTGAAAACACTTCTAAAATACCCTATCTTCTCATAAGAGATCTATAAAACCATTTTTTAAAAGTTCAGGCTTGTTTATTTTTATATAAATAAAGGAATCTAGGAATTTGCTATGTCTCTTTACGCACCTCATGGAATGTAAGACAATTTTTCTTAACATGTACTGAATATAATCATTTGACAATTTAGAAAAAAACCTTCACAATGTTCTTTCATAATCATGATGAAAACAGGACAATAAAATCAATGTAATTTCTTTGAAAAAGATTGAAATTTAAAGATAATAGTAATTTTAACTGAAAATCCTGCTTTATGTTTTACAGCTGTTTTACACAAATCAGGGCTTAATGCACACCCAAAAAGAGAGCTAAAGAAAAAAAAATTATAGAGCAATTGAATTTGCAAGCCTGATTGCTTTCTTTCCTATATATTATTATTAGTCACTAAGCAAATATATTCATACCAGATAAAAATGTGCTTGGATAGGAACAAAAACCTTCCCAAGTGAAATACTCTGAAGCTTTGATTTTAATACACAAAGGACAAATTTAAGAAAGGAGAAACAATGTAACATTATCTCTTTACAAGCTATTGTTCAGAACTGGCACAGTTCAAGAACAGTAATGCTAATCAAACAGTAATCCTTGACCAAATCCACTAAAGCTATTCCTACAGGGCATTTTGTCTTCTCAATGGGTATGGTTAGTTTTGATTTATCTGCAGTGAGCTGCAAACAGTCATATGTAAAAAGTATTCTTCAGATTTCAAAATGTTAGCAATGCTTCACATATTATTATTCCAAATGTTCTTTTTAGAAAGAAATACTGATTTAATTCCATTTCTGAACAACCAATACTGTTGCACATCAGTTTTTGCTAGTTTTATAAATGCATGTTTTCATTCCCAGTCACAATGTTGGGGCCACCAACAGCCATGCTAAAGCATTTGCAGTGGTACCCCTTTGTGCAAGAGGGTCCAGGTCCACAGAGACAAGTGAACACACGAACAGACGTCAAAGGAACCATCTGTATTGTCCATGGTGGAAAATAAACCACCTACAAGCAACAAAGCTGAACAGTATCTGTTCTGCTTGTGTCAGTGATTTAACACCAATCCTAACATATGCAATGATTAAACACTTCACTTCCTATTAAAATTGGTATTAAATTAGTGTTTGCTTTGTAAGCCAACAGGTGAGGGACAGCAGAACGAGAAATGTGTCACTGGATTTCAGTGCCAGCAAACAACTGCGCTGCTCTGCCAAAAGCGAGCTGTTAGAAAGCCACCCTCCCACAGTGAATGCTGGCATCATGCAGTGGAAATAAGACTGCATAAAACACCTCACTGCAAACAAATCACTCGTAACATTTTGAAGCTGCCACCTTCTGAATATTTACAGTCTTCACTGCTCTCCACCAGATAGCCTTTCCTTTCAAGGACTGAGGAAGGGAGAGCAGGTAACACATCTCCCTTACTATAAAGTATCTGCAATCTCTCTTTCAAACTGCCATGAAGATTAAACACCAAAGAGCACAGAATCTGAATTTTAGGGGGACAGCAGACCCCACCCTCTCCAAATATGTTAATATAAATATTATGGGTTTGTTCAAACAGTTAAAAATGCTTACCTTGCATAGGCAATGCATTTCATAATAGCACTCCTGCTAAATAAAGGAAGCTCTTGCACACTGTAGTTTTACACTGAATTAACCTGCAGACCAAGACAAATACAAAACCACCTTGCTTTAAAAGGCCATTTTTGTCAAGCATGAGAGCAAGACCCTTCTCCTGTCCTTGCTTCTTTATGCCACAAACAGCTTTCAGGGTCACTGAACATCCCATAGCAGACAAAAAACCTGTCTGCACAGTCAAGCACTGTAGAAAGCAACAGCAAAGCCTCTAAAAACACTCTTGGTAAAGTCACATCTAGGACAGTTGGGCAAACACAGTTGTAAGAACACAAGCCTGTGATGATTCCACATAGTTACCAGCCACAGCCCAAGCAGTTTAGCATAACTTAAACAGACAATTTTACAGCTTTCTAGATTATGGCAGAGCTGCTACAAGCACCCCAGATGTGGGAAAGTTGGACATGCACAAGGCTGCAAGTTCTGTGTCATACATCTAACAGTACATAAAGTTGTGCAGCTAGAGATTTAACATATTTTCTTGCACTTCCCTAATCTCTTATGTTCCCAGGAGTGTAGGAGAGGGACTTTTTCCACTGGACACCATCGAAGCCACATGAAAGACCCTGAGTTAGTGGTACTGGCAACCAAGGACAAAATTTTTTATCATGAATCTAACTCAACCACTTGATACCTTTGGGTAGTAAATCAGCTGCTTGCAAAAGCTGTTGGAAGAATCTGAATCTTCCTACAAACTGAAATAAGGAGTTTAAGGGTGAAGTGCTCAAATATGGGGATTTCAAAAGTCTCATTGTTAGGCTGAATTTGCTTTCACTGAATTAAGAAGAGAGCTGAATGCCTTTGAAAATTCCTTCCATTTGGAACAGTTTTAATAGTGGATCTGTATTAGAACCACTAGTGATAAATGAAAAGAGAACAGCAAGAGAGGAGAGAGAAAAAAAAAAAAAAAAAAAAAAAAAAAAAAAAAGAAGAAGATTCCACAATTGCTTTGGGTTATAGAAGACTTGAGAAGACTATGAGGAACTCTAGAGATACCTAATGGAGCTGCATGACTGGGACACATTATACTGATGAAATTCATATTGTAAGTAATAATTTGGGCTACTCCTATGCATTGATGGATATAAAATGCACTCACCACTCAGGGAAGGAAAAAACCCTAAGTGTCAATAAATAGTTCAATAAAAACCATCTGCTCAAAGCACAGTAATGATAACAGAAAAGTAAACTCTTAGGATACATAAAAAATTAGACTGTAATACTAGAATAGAGTGGGTGAATTTAGCAGCGCTACAGCTCCTACATACATACAAGGCTTATGCTGACAGAGTTAATTCTTTATATTTGTACATATGTACATTTGTACGTATTTGTACATATGACATCTTCCCTAAATTTGTCTTCTGACACCCACATGTATTTCCTAGAGACTTCAGTGTAGTATCTAATGGTAGAATTAGATACATTTTCATTTAGAACTATTTAATCTGTGTGGGCAGACAAAATTCATTACTCAGGAATCTATTTTTTTAGAGACATTTTCATTATAGGTTTTTTTCCTTTTACAGGATCAAATTTTAAAACAATAAAATGAAATAACTTACCCTTTTATAAAGAAAAGCTAAATATATTAATATTTTAAGTGTAATTTGGAAATCAAATTTTAGATAACTACTGTAAATTTTGGCTTATATTTAGAGAAGAAAAAGCTGTATCATAGAAGACAACTAAAGACACATAGTTTATTTGAAGATCTTAAACCATTTTGTTTCATAATGTTCATGTGTTACCTTCCCAGGGTAAATGCTCTTGGTGCATTGGTGCATCAGCCTATGAATCACGAACCGTTAGAGCTTGTACTTCTTTTTATCCGTTTTATCCTGTTTTCTAAAAGGTTAATGTACATGTATACACAGTTCAAAGAACTTCAGATATTTTTAGATAAATCAATATCTTTCCTGTGACTTTACAGTAGTGTTAGGATTCATTTTTTTTGTTTTTACTTAAAAAAAACCCCACCATTCACAAACAGAGGAATTTTCCAGTGTTCATTTCTCTGTAAGTACTCATATGCTCTTTATTTTAAAGTATCAGTTAAAACTATTCCATATAATTTGTTGGCAAAATGCTACTATTCTCCCCTGATTCTTTTCCAGAAAGGCTAGCTGTGGACCTTGCAAATTCATATCCAGTTTTATGTTCGACATCTGCTTCAAAAACAAACCTAAAAACCAACACTAGAACTCTTTGTTTACTTTATCTTATTTCATAAATACCTTTCTAGCTTTCCTCCTTGTAGTCATTTTATATTTCAAAATCTTGTCTTACATATGCAACACCTTGTTTTACAAAAGGCATAGCAGATCCACATGAAGGTTGCAAAAAAAATAAAACAGCACTTTGATTAAGAGATTTTGTACAAGCTACAGCTTAACTGAACAAAAAACAACCTCAATGGTTTTGTTGCGTATGAGACAGCAAAATAGCCAAAGTATTCTTCAATAAAATGAACTGTCTGCCACGATTTATCTGTACAATTCCATCACAGTTCTTGCCCGTTATGTTACACTTTTCAAAAAATGTCATTAAGCTGTCATAAAAGTCATTGCAAATTGTTTTTTCTCCCAAACTGATAATAGACTTATAGAGCTAATTTTCTATCTCCTCTCTTCATTACTTTGATTCTTAAGGAGAGTATGACATTTGCTGTCTGAATACTTTGTAGTAATATCTGGCAACTCTACAGCATTTCTGTCTGAGGATCTACAAGCTTTTAATAGGTTTGTCTCTACAGCACCTTGAAAGGCTGATATATTTATTTGTCTCTCTTGCAGAAATGGATAGTTAGAAGCAGACTTTTAAAGAAATGGTTTTTATAATTTCACTGAAAATCTACAAGACTTTTAAAAAAAAAAAAAAAACACAGAAAAGCCTTCTGTGGTGTCAGATGCTAGAATGTTATTAAAATCCTGACCCTTCACAGCTTAACAAGAGCAAAGAACAAAAGTGAGGCCTTCTGGTTTTCATTCCAGTTTTTTTTTTTTTAACTACATGGACTGTCATCTTCACAAATCAAGAGACTTTGTTAAGTGTTACTGATGGCAGAAACAACTAAGTAACTGACAAAATATCAGCAAATTAGATTTTGATTTCTCTTGGTCATCCCTCCTTATTTTCTGCCAGTGTACATAGGAATATTGTTTCATTCAGATAGGGCTTCATATGCATCAAATAAATTCAGTACTTGAAACTGGCTTTGCTAATGAACTAATGTATTTGTGACAAAAGCTAGGAATAGGCTGTTTTAGAAAGCTGTTTGCAGGGTTAATGAAAGTAATATTGTATAGGAAGAGATCAAAGGGGAATGATGGAAAATCAAGGTGAAAAGGGAGAAACGGAGAGAAGAAACAAAGAGTTGAAAGAGCTGAGAGAACAAGCCACACATCATAAAGAGACCAGTGTGTGGTAGTTAGGGTCTGGCGGCCGGAA
>NW_010291692.1:0-8851 GCF_000700745.2 Antrostomus carolinensis | reverse complement strand
ACCCAGATAGACAAGATTTGTCTCTCACTGCCCTGCATTAACTTCCATGGATTCATCACTTTTCACTCCAACAGTTCCCTAGATGCTAATCTTATGGTTTACAGCTCTGTGCTTCGATTATTGATATTAATTTTGCATATATATGAGTGTGCTTAGGTGTTCTGGGTGTTTTCAACATCCTTTTCTTTCAGTCGTTTGTAGTTGGTCCAGAAGATTCTGTTGCATGTGTTGATGGGACAGTGTTTCAGGTAGGTAAAGCCTTGTGTAGCACACAAAGTACAGTGTAACCAGTATTGGAGAGAAGGGTAAAAGCAAACCCAGATGAGTGATTGTTGAGATCTTCTTGCGAGCAACAAAGCAAATCTTAGGAGCAGCTCATCATCTGCCCAGCAGAAAAAATTCTGAGGTTAGGAGAATGCCCTGACCAAAAGCTGTTTGGGACAGGCTAAAGGAAGAAAGCTAACCAACAAGCTTTGGAGGTAAAGCTAGCAGTGGCTATCTGTATTTCACTTAGGCTGTTGCAGCTAGGTGCTACAGAAAATGTTTAGTACTCCACCCAGCAACATTCACTCCCTCATTGGAGACATCAGCTGTACCTATACGCTGTGAGGTAAATAAATTAAGGCTGGAGTATCAGATCAGAGTTTCAGCTTTAACTCTCAATTTCCTGGCTTTTTGTGGGTTTTAGGTAGACCTTTAATGTTACTTTAATGTAGAGGGTTTCTTGTGGTTTAATATTTCTAAGGGCAGTAAATTATTTCCAGCATATGTAAAAAAGACAAATTTCTCCTGTGGTTACTGACCACAAAGCAAAACAAGAAACAGAAATACTCAAGAGCAGGGTTCTTGAGAGAAGGTTACAGAGCTTTAAACCTCCCTTTTGATGTTACATGATGTTACAGAAAAAGCAAGTTCAGTACGAGGCTGATGATTAATACCTTTATGAAGCATAGTAGCAAATAAACACAACCTGTGTCCATCATCTCTGCAGATCTGTACAAAAAGCTTCTTGTCTGCTATATGAGCCAACACTTTGAAACAATGCCCTCACTCCCTTATATATATCTCATAAAAATGAACTGCTGACTAATAAATGTATCCCAGCTTGTGAGGAAAGATCCCAAACTGGCAAGTAATTAAGGCAATGCTGCATCAAAAATTGTTTTTTACACTAGCAATTGATTATTCTTACTTAGCCCTTCCCATGGAGAGGAAAGAGAGGTGAGCTGATGCCTGAAATTACAGTAGAAATATTTAACTAAAGTTGAGTGGAAAAGAGGTTGTGAAGAGCTGACTGATATTGTCAGATAAAATCCATGAAGCTTAGGACTTCACAATCTGTGTGGCTCGACAATAGCTAGTTTCATCATCCCAGACCAGCCCCTTTCAGTAACTGTTTTGACTGCAAAGACTGAAAGCACTGGTTACAGCCCTTGTGGGACCCATAACCATGCAGGCACCAGGACAACTGGACCCTTAGAGTCTCTCCTACAGCAGCAGTAGCCAGCGGGTCATTTCTCCGCAGATCTGCAAGGCTTGACCAGCTACTTGGGGCAGGTGGCCTAGGCAAACCTCCTGCCCATGTATCTAAGCCAGACTTGTGTAATGAAAACAAACTATCATTAGTTCATCACAGCCCCAGGGAAGAGCTTATTTTGCTGGGAATAGCAAAAACTCTGTTTCCTTACTTGTGAACCTTTGGTTAAGAAGAGTAAGTGTTGAGAAAACAAGACTTTTTTTCAAGAGGCAAAATCTTTTGGCAGTACTGACAGTCAGATATATTGAGGATTGTTCATACCAGCTTTGTTCTCCGCATCATTTTAAAACTCTGGTTGCATCACTCACTGAGCAGATTTCCAGAAGCAATTGTTTGCTTCTAGCTTGGGAAAGAGAGGCTTTCTGCTGGCATGATTACCTTGTCTGATGCCCAGAGGGACCAAAGGCATCAGCATTTAACTGCAGGACTGAAAATGAATTTGCTTGGTTTTCTCATAACATTTCAAGGTAGCTCCTGGGATGGTAGAGAGAATGCTACTAGTTCAATGACATCCTCAAGAGCCGGTCTGTAGGACCCTCACTACAGAAATGTTACCAAAAATTACAGAAGAACTGAGAATGGAGGAAGAGATTGTTTGCACTGTCCTCCCATGTATTCTGCTGGAGCTGAATGAAATAAAGATGTGCTGTGTATAAGAAAAAAAAACCTGCACATTGCCTTGAGACTGTGACCCTTCTCTCACGATACAGCTATTCTTGGCCCTAACAGTGGCAATGGGAAGAACAGGTTTAAAAAAAAATAGCGGATGAAGTCTCAAATAAACACCAGCTCATATCTCTCAGCTACAACTTTTGAGAGGGATGTTCTTCTGTTAATACAGCTGTAAGATCTGTATTCTGCATTGGAAAAGGCAAACTCACTATATTTGATGAAGCTGAATAATGTCCAGCCTAGAAAGTTACATAAATGTTACTTCATTGAATTATTGATTTCCCAAGAGAAATTGCTAAATTAACTAAAAATTAACAGTTACTTTAAAATTACTTTCATGGACAATTAGCTCCAATGTTGCGAACCAACTGGCCATATTCTTGTTTTTCTGGAAAGAAGTTAAAAAAGTCACAGTCTCCCTTGCTACATCACCGTTTGCAAATATTATTCACTTCATGCTATGACTGGAAGACATATTATTACTGGCAGCATGTGATACAAAATTCACTCCACGAACCACATTCTACTTTGTGAATGCTTTTTCACCACTGACATTGGAAATTCATTCTGCCTTGTCAAAAGCCTGACATTACTTCAGACATTAATACCTTTTTTAAAAATAAGAATTACTACAGGCAGTTCTGAGATCTCAGGTCACAGTGAGTAACTCCTTACTTCACTAATGGCTCCATTGGCTTTGGTGGGACTATTTATAGAGTGAAATGCTACTCAGAGTGAGTAAAAAGGTCAGTGCTTGACCCAGTAAGTGTAGCATGCAGCTTGACTGTTCCCATAAAAAATTTAGACATAATAGTCCCTGCTTTCTTGGGAGCATTAGGTTATATTTAGTTTGCAAGAAATACAGATAAAGGTAATCTTAATGGAGTCTACTTGTTTCAGACTGAACTAGCATTTATTTTGTTTTGAGAGAAAATAAAGAATTAAATTATGCAGATTTTAAGTGGGCAACATATTTACTGTTGGTAATGTAATATTAATATAAAGGTATCTAGTTTATCCAAATTTTAATGAGAAATTCAAAACAAATATTCAGAACGGCAGTCACACCCTTCTCCATGGTCTGCTATGAATATCTATTAAGACTGCCTGGTTTAAATCACCTTCATATACTGCACCAGTGGGAGTATAACAAATGGTGTAGGTGTATATGTAGTCTATACACATGTAATTATATGCAGTTAAATCATATGGTGTATATAATGCTATACATTGAATTAAATAATTAAATACATTGTATTTGGTTAACATCTTCCATTTGATATACTCAGAATATTTAGAGGTTAATGAAGTAAGCCTCCCACAATTCTGTAAAGTGGGAAAGTATTATTAATCCATAAGAAATTGCTTTTATTCTGCAGGAAGCATAGGACACAAATTTGAAAAAGCTTGGACTGTCTCATTTTCCTGGATGATTTTAGCTGTTTTATCTGCCATTATTGGGCGTAAAATGTACATAACATAATGGCAGAGTATAACGATGGTATTGGCATTCATCTGGGATGCCTGCATTACTCAGCAGTGGTGAAGCTGTGTATGAATGAGATAAAAGGTACAAATTAATGCAAATAAATCCTTTAAACTATACTCTACCACCAATCAAGTTTGTGGTTGGGGAAAAGGAAAAAAGGGGGAGTTCTTTTTTATACCTGAGAGACTAGCAAAGCCCCTACAAAGACAAAATGTTCTAGTTGCTCTACTTCTAACTGCACAAGTCTCCATGGAATAAAAAGTTGATAATCAGTTAGTAACCAGGCAGTAGCCAATGTCCTTTCCAGTTAGACATCACTGTTTGAGTACCAGCTATCCAGGACCTATGAATACTAGAAGCAGGTGGTGTATTTGGACAGAAAAAGGTAAACTATTTTTATTTTTTGCCCTCATCTAACCTAAATCTAGCTCTGCGCCAGAATTTTTTTTTTAAGAACTTTGCTTCATGTACTGTTCTGTATTGGGACAGAAGAAAAAAGGAAGGCAGAATAAGATATTTATTTTACATGTAAAGGCAGGAATAAGTCATCCTAGAGAAAGCAAAGCAGACTGGTGACCCAAGAGTTGGTGAGAGCAGCAAAGGAAATGAACAAAAGACAAACACTTGAATGTACTTTAGGTACCTTATGTAGTTATTCTTCCTAACTAAAATATAGAAAGTGATGGCATGGATATGTGGTTTAATTTCAGAAGATTCTGATATGTATCAGCTAAAATAGTGGTTCTCATATTTAAAACTGTCACTACCTAGATGTGGGTTGATGGCAAGTCTTGCTAAAGGAGTCACATGTGACAATAACAGAAAGGCCTTCTCGGGCTCTTCCATGTCAGTCCCCTACCTCTGTCAGACTGAGTTTCACTTTATCTAACACCTAATTTGGGATATGCTAAAATAACTCAGTAGTAGCCTGCTCCATTGCTTCAAGAAATGTGTTGAAGAACTCCCACAGAGTTAATCTCGTTATATCAGGCCCTACAAGGGGCATTCCTCTGCCTAACATTGCTAACGATTGATATATTTAAGCTATTTTTAACTTTAAAATTGGGGATTTCCCATCTGTTTCTTCACAAAAATATTTGGGATTTTTTTTGCTCTCTTCCCATCCCCACATATAGGAGGGGAGATAACTCATTTTAGACAGCAAGAATCTTATCAATACAAATATTATTTTTCCTGTTGACTGTACAATGAAATGATAAACACATGTTTTTTTTCCTGTTTATAGACATTCAGCACCACTCTATCATTACGTGGGGTGCAGGTAATTACTCCCTTGATCAATGACCTGTTTATATGCTAGTTTTAGAAACTCTGTCAGGATTAATTGTGGTTTCAGGGGCTTGTGTTGCCTTTTGGTAGGGACACTGTCTTGACCAGCAAATATGAAAGTATATTGTTGAGTTTCTTCTCAATACCAATATACAGTATCACATTTTTGGTCTTGTAAGTGCTCCCATATGCTACAGAAATAATTACATTTTTATTGACTTTTTGGCCTGGGTCCTAAAGATGAATATCCTTCAGATGCTAAACATTTGATAGGTTTGAAGTTTGGGGAAGTTTCTTTTCATTCTATGGAAAATATGCATGCAGCAGGACATAGGCAATCTTAAGTCTTTCGATATGGTTGGCCAACAGAGGATAGGAGAGAGAAGCAAGACAACTTTCATTAAAAAGACAGATTGTCAAACTGCCAGTCTTACATATATTAACTTTTCTGTTGGAGTTCTGATTAGGGTTCATAGCAACAGGATCAGTACTGCGTGTAACAATAAAAAATGTGTTTGACCCATTTATCTTCTACAGGAAGCAGATATGCTTGTAAATTGAAATAGTGTGGATGCAAGCAGAAGTGTCTATTTTCTCCTTCCTATTAACCCTAGACACAGGCATTCCCTTATCTAGGGATTTTCAGATACATGCTGACAACCATGTACCAGACCTGCTAATTCTGTATTCAGGAAAAGCTCTTAAAAGCTTATCTTTCTTTCTTTCTTTCTTTCTTTCTTTCTTTCTTTCTTTCTTTCTTTCTTTCTTTCTTTCTTTCTTTCTTTCTTTCTTTCTTTCTTTTCCTTCCTTCCTTCCTTCCTTCCTTCCTTCCTTCCTTCCTTCCTTCCTTCCTTCCTTCCTTTCTCTCTTTTTATTTCTCTCTCTTCCTCTTTTCTTGTTTTTATTCCATATGGCATAATTTGATCCCATCAATGAAGAATCTTAGAAAATCAGCCTTACTGGATCATATTGACATTCCACAAAGGAAGTGATCAGATAACAGTCAGCTAACTCTGACGTGGTGATAGTCTTTTCCCCACCTAGCACTAGCCAAGCTCAATGTTAATTTATTTTGCTGATGCATTCAGTTTGGAAGGAGGACTATTTCAATTTCAGACGGAAAAGTCTCTCTGTCTCTTAGTGAGATCAAACATCTCAGTTCACCTGCCAAGAAATGCAAGGAAGAAGTCACCACATAGTGAATTTTGACCTATTTTTGTTTTTATTTCCTGCTGTTCATGAGAACCAGGAATGCAGATCAGGCTCCACCATCCATCGAGAGGCATGTGTTAGCAAGGCTTCCACTACTTCTTGGAGAACACCCATCCCCTTGCAGTTTTTGGCCAAACCTTTTGTTCTCTGTGGGCCATTGGTAATTTATCTGTGAGTCATCTCTGGCAAGGGAATCCCAAGCCTGTTGGAGTAGCCTGGGAGAGTTCATAGAGATTCATGTGCTCTGAAGATGAATGCCCCCTATTTTCCTGTCTCAAATTCTCACTCCGTTTGCCCTCTGTCCACACAAATCTCTGAAAATCCTTGTATTAAAAGGATTTCTAGAGACTCCTGATGACTCAGCTGGCCCAACAACAAAAAGGGCAGAAGAAGGTTGATGAGCTGACTTAAATGCAATTTAAGAAATCAATCTGAAGGAAGGATTTGGAGGG
Organism: Antrostomus carolinensis; assembly: GCF_000700745.2. NCBI lineage: Eukaryota > Metazoa > Chordata > Aves > Caprimulgiformes > Caprimulgidae > Antrostomus > Antrostomus carolinensis. The sequence continues at coordinate 2,199 of NW_010291692.1, read as the reverse complement.
AGGAAATGTGTCCTGCATTCCTCCAGATGGATAGGACAGGTTCGACTGCGTGTCAGTGGGTAGCCTGGTTGCTGGAAGGAGGTGGAAACTATTGTAGAAACCATTTGAACCATTGGCAAATCTCATAAAAAGGTTCCTTAGTGGGCTTGCAACCCATCTTATTACCCCAGAGCAGCTGTTTTAAAGAGCAGACATAAACTCACCTTGCTATTGCAAGCACGTTTTCTGCAAGGTGAAAGGTTTGGCATCTGGAAGTGTCAGAAAGGAGCCTTTTGCCATAAATCGCACCAAAAAGCACTCAAATTTGACAAGCACCTTGAGAACACTTATATGTTCACCCCTAAATTCCAATATCAAAGAGCAGCATCTCAAGCTGCAAACTCCTATAACGCACCAAGTCTGACATGAGAAGATGCATTAGTGGGGAGTTGAATGGTGGGACTGTCCCTGACACCCCAGGACTCACAGACAGGAACTGGCACACAGAGCTGCATGAACTCCCTGACTCCAGTGCCCTGCTTCAAGAACTAAGGGACTTTGCCTTCACTTAGCTGCGAAACCCTTTTCCCTTCTCCCTTTTCCACACCACCTCTCCCTTTCACTGCCCTGATCCCAGCACTGCAGACAGCTGAGGGCAGAGCCAGGAGCTCCTGGGCATGAATCCACTGATCTGCACTCAGGACTGTCCTGGGGCTGAGCCCAGCACAAAGAATCAGAGATCTCATGCTTCATTCTTAAGGATAAGGAAAGTATTTTTTGTCACTATTTCCTCAGCATCCAGCATTTTTCCTCTGTTCAGAAAATAAAATGCTATGGCACCTCTGCCCTTGGGATAGTCACCAGTGGTCATCAACTTCCTTCATATATTTTTCCCCTGCTGAAATGCCTCCATAAATAAAACAAGCCTCCATAAAACAGCAGGAAAAATCCACTCCCAGCAAGACTCCTCGGAGGCGGTGGGAGTGGATGACAGTGTCCAAGAGGTGGGGATAGGCAGCTACCCCCTGCTTGCTCACACAGACAACTGTCTCTGACCAGTTCACTTCTCTTGGTGATTTATGAAGCCCTTTGATCAGAAGCAAGTTTTAATTGCCTGAACTGCAGAATCTGACACGTGCTTCATCAAGTCAAAAGCTGAGCCTCTTCCCCATGCCCTGCTCTTCTCTTCCCTGGATTCAAGCCCTGTAGGATTTTAGGAATCCACACAATTCCTAACTCCATCTTTTGGTCTAACTGGCCATCTGCTCAATAGTTGACAGGGGAGGGAAAAAAGAAAGAAATTAAAAATCAAAACACTTCTCTGCCTGAAGCATCATTGGATTCCCCATCTCATCTACCCCAAGGTCAAAAGAGGCCCTGGGAAGGGGAAGGGCGGTGGACCCCACTTGGTGGGGCGCCGGGGGGGAGCCCTCCAGGAGGGGACTGACCCGGAGAGAGCCCTCCCGACGGAAACAGACCCCCGGGGAGACCTGCCGACAGGGACAGATCCGGGGACCACCCCCCCGGCGGCGGCCCCTCCCCCCCGCGGAGTGCCCCGTCCGCCGGAGCCGGGACCCCGAGTGGAAGGGGCTGCCCGCACCGGGCCTGGCCGTCACTGCGGGGAGCGGGTATCACGTTACTGCCGCGCAGGCAGAAGAAAGGCGAGTGTCAGGCACCATCAGGTATTACTGGGACTATTTCTCCCCATTAAAGACATGCCTTTGAGCGAAGGGGTTTCTTTCATGTTCTCCCCCACCAATGCTCTGACAGAACTCCTAAAACTCAGGAATTTTCCAAATCAAAGACATAATCGTTGTCCTTCTGTCCGTTTTCTGCCTTTCTGCCACACACACTATACCCCAAACTGCTTTAACTGTCATTATCCCCAGCACAGATGCCTGTTTAAATTCTTGATTCAAGCCGGAGGACATTTAATAGCTGACTGGATTAAATATTGCAGACTCCAGCCCAGAATCTCTTTGAAAATACAGGTCGAGGACTATGCCTAAATTCGCTGGATGAAAACTGATCTATGATATATGTTTTAAGTTCAGATCTGAGGACCAAAGGGAAGGGGGAAGGGGGTCTGTTCTGGATCTGGTTTATATTGGTATAAAAACCTTGAAGTTGAAAGGTGTTCCAGGATGCTTGGAGAGGGAGAAAGAGAGAAAGTGAGAGGAAAGAGAAGGGAAAAGAGAGAAAGAGAGAAAGAGAGAAAGA